>NW_024038012.1:0-200437 GCF_016077235.1 Cyprinodon tularosa
TTTTGTAGGGTCCCTTTAGTCTTATTTTGAAAGTCTATCATGGATGTGTTTCAAGGGAAGGGTCATGCCCAGCAGTGATATAGAATCCATTTCTAAATATGAAATCACTGGTTTTCCATGTTATTGGATGAATAAATAATGTATTAGAGCATAAATGGGAGACTTTTATTGTGAAATTCGCTCTGGGGTATGTTTTGAAAATGTCCCCAGAGTCTAAAGCCCCATTTACACTACCCTTGAAAAACCGATCCAGGCCCAGACCGGTCCGAGCTTGGATCGGTAACCAGGCCAAGCTCAGTTTTGACGACCGTTCACACGTCACACTTATCTCGGTTATCTCGACTCCTCGCCTCCTAGTGACGATGTGCGGTATTACTGCTAGGATTGAAGGAGGGACTCAAGCAGCTGGTGGCGGTAATGCACCAAACGCTGTTTGTCAACCGCCGTAAAACCCAAGAAGAAGAAGACGAAGGAGGAGGGAATCAAGCAAATCAAAATGGCGGCGCCCGTCACATTCAGAAAGTTATGCTTGATTATTATTGCTGTACTTCCGTGTTTGCGGTGGGTCAGGCGAAGACGGCAACCTTGCGCGGATGTACTTGAATGGAGTGTGAATCGGCATGTTCAGCCAGTCGGCGATGACGCGTTCTGCTCATGCGCTCTTGTTATCAGAGAACCGAGCCAGGAAAAAACCGAGCCGAACCCACCTCGGGAACTGGTCTGCAGTTAGCGCGGTCCGGTTATGTTTATCTCGGTTCAGTTCAGGTTGTTTCCGTTCACACACGACAAATTATCTCAGTTACTGAGCTCGGACCGGTCTCGGCTCAGTTTTTTAAGGGTAGTTTAAACGGGGTATAATAGAGTCAAGCTGGTAGAGTTTGGGTCATAATGCTGAGCCATTTGCATCAATTAATAGGCGAGTATAACATGGAGGCCTTTATTTTGTAGGGTCACTGGAGTCTTATTTTGAAAGTCTAGCAGGGTTGTGTGTTGAGGAAAGGGTCAGACCCAGCCATGATACTTGATGACTTCCAATCGTTAAATCACTCCTTTCCCCTGTTATTAGGGCAGTAGATGAAGTGGCAATGGGAGGCTTTTATTTTGAAATTTGCTGTGGGGTGTGTTTTGAAAAGGCCCCTAGAGTCTAATTTTTAAAAAGTGGTTGAGTTTGGGTTATAATGTTCAGCCATATGCTGGGAAAAAAATATGAGTTTAATGTAGGGGCTTTTATTTTGTAGGGTCCCCGGCGTCTTATTTTGAAAGTCTATCAGGGTTGGGTGTAAAGGGAAGGGTCATGGCCAGTAGTCATATTGTATCCATTTCCAAATGTTAAATCAGTGTTGTCTCCCTCCATTAGATGAAAATGTGCTGTTTAAAGTGGCAGAGGCAAAATCCCTTTGAAGCTCGGTTACCTTGACAACGCTTAACGAGCCTGTCAGTGACAGAGAGACATGCGCTTCACTTTCGTTCCTTTCCTCTCAGGCTTTTTTGAATGGGAATGTCATCTCCAAACAAACGAGTGCTGAAGACAAACCGTAACTGGTATCTAGAAAATTCTTTCAGTCTAAGTGACAGCTGTCCTTTGTCTCCAATTGGGATAACTTTCATGGCTGTAGCTCATTCATAACCTTAATGGGAAGGAGAAATACAAAGGTTTGTCACACCTGCTGGTCTCATTAAATAACATGGAGTTCCATGGTAGAGCTGAGCTGTCAAAAGCAAAACTTTCCCTCTGAACAAACGAGTGTTGAGCCAAATACCAAATAAAAGGTATTCAAAAAATTCTTTCACCGTTGGCGTCAGCCATCCTTCGGCTTCAACTGTACCAACTTTCATGTTTCTACTAAAAACTATTTGGCCACGGTGACGATGTAAAAATTTGCATTTTCTGAGTTTGAGGATTTTTCTCAGAATCAGCGTTTTCCTATGCCCCAACAAGTCAGCTAAACAGCCAAACCATAAATAATATTGAAGAAATTCCTTCAATGTGATTGCTAGAAGGTTCTGAAGATGTCGTATACCAAGTTTCATGTTAGTACATCAAATAGTTAATAAATGGGAGCGATACGAAAATATGTATCGTTTTGGATTTTGTCTGTGATTTTTGGAAAATCTCTCATTGGATTTCTATTGGGGAAGTGTGGACTTCTTCGTGGTCTGGGCCAAACTGTCGGAAAACCGTAAATGCCACACAAATGAGGGTTATATTTCCTGAATCCTGACAAAAATCCCTACGTTCTGATGTATAATTTATTTCAATTGAGTGAAAGATGAGGGACTGAGAAGAATTTGTTTGGAAAAACCAGAACAGCTGAAAAGCTAGAGCGCGCACTCAAGCAGTTGAAGAATTCCGTCCATAGACTTCCATTATAAATCTGAAAATCTTAAAATTTTCTTTTAAAGTTTGAAGCTTCACTGAAGCAAAACTGTAAAAGTTAGCAAAAAGCTGAGTTAAACAGTAATAGCAGAAAGACACGGAAACATTTTAAAAGTTGAATGGTGTTTCTAGCTGAAAGTATGCTGAAGTAGTTAAAGGTCGAAGATGATAAAGTTTTAGCTGAATTTTGCTGAAATCTAAGAATTCTACATGCATTTCAATGGGACAAAAAAAACGCAGAAAAAGCAGAATATCTCGAAAACTACAAAAAATATCTTTACCAAAAGACATAGCACAATTCTCCTGAACAAGCTGAACGTTTTGATACCAAAATTGTTGAAATCGGTTGAAAACTGTGGGACTAGTTAGAGTCAGAAAAATTTTTAAGTGAACAACAATAAGTGGGAATGCATAAGCATTCCCACTTGATAAAGAATAAAGAGAAACAGGATCTCAATAGTGTGAATGCCTACAGCATTCACACAAAGAATAAAGAGAAACAGGATCTCAATAGTGTGAATGCCTACAGCATTCACACAATAATAAAGAATAAAGAGAAACAGGATCTCAATAGTGTGAATGCCTACAGCATTCACACAATAAAGGTTGTATGCTGTGCACAATATTAAGCAAGCTTCATAAAAAACGTATAAAATTAAAATTAAGTGTTCCTTCCTTGGCTATGCTTCGCACACATAATGAAACTAGCCAAACCGGTTAAGAAACAAAAATAAATCTCTGCAGCTGCACCTCTTACAAAAAAAAGTTTGAAACTGAAAAGTGCGGAGAATTATTCAATCACACAGTGTTCTGAATGTGCATTGTCCTCTATTCTGCACTTTAGATGAATGACTGCTTAGGTGCCACTGGTGGTGGCACTGTATCGATACTTTTAAAAACGAGTATTGTATCCGGATACAACATTTTAGTATCGATACTTTTTTGAGTTTCGATACTTTTGACAACCCTAGTACAGACATTGATTAATCTTCTCACCTGAGTGAGTGCTCGTGTGATCCATCAAATGTTCTTTTTTTGGAAAGATTTCTCCAAATGTGAAACCTTGGAAAGGTTCCTCCATTCGGTCTTCGGTCTCCTGCTTCAGAACAAGCTGCTCTTCATGCTGAATTATGGGGAGCTCCATGGTTTCCTCTTTAGTCCAGGGATGTTCTGGTTCTTGCTGCTCTTCTTTTATCTGCAGAGCTTCTGGTTCCTCTTGGTCCAAACTGGAATTCCTCTCCTGTCCACAGAGCTGCTGGTCAGAGAAATCCTCCTCTTTTCTAACATAATCCTGCAGGCGGTCTGGAAAAACCAACACAGCACACAAACCAAACCTTAGTTTTCCAAACATTTCAATTATTGATGTTTTACTGCCATCTGAAGTGTTAGAACATCCTGTGGGATGACCATCTATCCTTGATTTCGATTTAGACAACCAGTTTAAAATAACTAAACCAACTTATTCAAACCAAATATCTCTCTTAACCTTCTTGGAATAAATTCCATCTTGTTTTACATTCATTGGCAAAATAAGCATCTGTACGTCTGTTTCTATCATGACATCAAAACAAATGTCTGTACACGATCATTTGATGAGATATTATTAGGGGCGACCATCAAAAAAGGACAATTTTGGGACTTTTCATTTAAAATCATGACAGGGACAGGATGCTAGGGTTGTCATGATACTAAACTTTTCAACTCGATACCGATACTAAGGAAAATATTCAATACTTGATACCATTTTCGATACCACAAGGATAAAAACAAAGACTCCGAAATTCTACTGAAATATTTTAATTAATAAATAAAATACAATAAATAAAGGTTGTATGCTGTGCACAATATTAAGCAAGCTTGATAAAAAACTTATAAAATTAAAATTAAGTGTTCCTTCCCTGGCTATGCTTTGCACACAATGACACTAGCCAAACCGGTTAAGAAACTAAAATAATTCTCAGCAGCTGCACCTGTTACAAAAAAAAAGTCTGAAACTGAAAAGTGCACAGAATTATTCAATCACACAGTGTTCAGAAAGTGCATTGTCCTCTACTCTGCACTTTAGATTAATAACTGTTTAGGTGCCACTGGTGGTGGCACTGTATCAATACTTTTAAAAACGAGTATTGTATCTAGGGCTGCAACAAGGAATCCATAAAAATCGACTTTTAAAAGCGTTGGCAACGAAATTCATCATCGATTAGTTGTGTCGCGCGATTAATGCGTCATCCGCCGCTGTCGTCGTCATCACTGCCACTTGACTGAAACGGGGGAAGAAAAAAAAAAACGGCAGAGCGAGCCAGCGCCGCAGGGGCAGTGTTGCCAACTCAGCCACTTTGTCGCTATATTTAGCGACTTTTCAGACCCCTCCAGCGACTATTTTTCAAAAAAGCGACTAGCGTCAAATCTGGCGACTTTTTACGGTGTCACTGGCGGCTTTTGGAGACTCTTACGTGAAAGCATGTATCGTTCCTACTCTGCCATGGGGCGCCTCCCCCATCCCAACCCCGTTCTTCCGCAGGAGTCCTTCTCAGCGCTGCAGTCGCAGGATGTTTACCCTCAGCGTCCAGACTGCAAATGAAGCGCGCATGCGCCGGGATTGATGGCGCAAATTGATCACAATAATTAAAATAGCCTGCGCTTTGTAAAGCGAAAAAAGTTGTAACATGCAACTTTTGTAAAAACAAATTAACATGGCACGGAAGCGCCACCGTTATGATGCAGCACCTGAAAAGAAAACACGTTGGAGCCTTCGATGGCAGTGAAGAGAGCTGATCAGCAGGGTGAGCGACCATGTTTGTTTCTCAGGTAGCTCATCTAATGCTTTCCTTACCGTGTTAGTAGGTTACAGTGATAAGGTTGGCTACTTATTTTACTTTTAATTTCATTTGAATTAGCTTAAGCAGCGTTTATATTTTCTTTATAAATAAATTAACTTGCAAATTATGAGGGCAAGGCTTTTAAAGTTTAAATCTTCTGGCAAAGATCAAGTAAAGAAGATCTCTCAATTTATGGAAGTAAAGCAGAATAAAATCCAGCAAGATCAGTAATATGTCAATTAATTACATGCCACATTCCCATGTCAATATCTGTCTTTGGAGGATGTGTTTTTTAGCACCCCTAGTTCTCTCATTTTTATTCCAAATACAATTTATAATTTGAATCACAGGGCTATTTTTATCTCTATGGTTAAGTATTTTCTCAAGTAGCAACTTTAACTGCTATACTTTCCTGTCTTAAAAGGCAGAACTCTTCGAGTCTAAACAAACCTCATTTGTTGAAATGGGGGGACGTACTGTTTGAGCCCCTTAGGGGCTTTTAAAAACAAAAATGCCTTTTTTGCGCTTTATGAAACAAAGTACCCTATATTTTGTGGATGTACAGCTACATTTCTCATGTAAATTTGCGTAGTTTTAACACAAACATTTATTTTTCATATTGCACCAGTACAGTTAATGGGCAACCTGTACTTATAATCATTAGTTGCAGCCCTAATTGTATCCGGATACAACATTTCAGTATCGATACTTTTGACAACCCTACAGGATACTGCATCATCCAGAGACTTTTGATAAATGCAGTTTGACTGTTGTCAACTACTGGACACCTTTAGCCATCATGTGAGACCTCAGAACTTTGAAAACTAATCTTTAAACGTAGATCTACGTTCTGATGATCAATTTGATAGTGTAACGTCATGAGAAGTACCTAGCTTGGTTTCTGTAGTTACATATTAGGTTGGAAGTGAACATAGAATTTATCTGGGGTGACCGAGGATCAAAACTACTGAGTGTTTTACATGACAAATATGATTTCCTCAGTTTCTATTTATTTACACATGAAAGTTACTTAAACTGCCTGTCTATTTAAACACATTCTTCAAATTCAGTCGTTTATCGTTACTACTCAGGAGTAAACATTTGTCTTTGATTATAGTAAAATCATATGAAAAAAGACAACACTACGAGTAGGGCTGGGCGATAACTCAATAACGATATGTATCGATCGATAGACGTGTGGCGCAATAGAAAAAAAGAGAATCGATAAAAGTTCGATAAAAAAGAAACGCAGTTTCCTTCCTTCTCATTGTAGCCTAGCATGTATGTTTATGCTAGTCACTACTTCCTCCCAACTAATCACAATCACAGACCCAGGCACGGCGTCACAAAGCGCTGCCCTCTCAAACCACAACACAGAGCACATAAGGATGTCGCAGCAAGGAGAGTCGGAGCAAATTGTTCCAAGGAAAGGTTTTTGTAGTTCGGCAGTCTGGCAGTATTTCGGTCATGGCAAGTCGGACTAAAAACGAACTACCGTCATCTTTAAAAAGTGTAGGGAACCAGTGAAAACGAAGTCTGATAACACAACCAACTTTTTTTTTTCTCCCCATCATCTCAGCCGCTCACAGCCGCAGGAGTATGAGCTGTGTAGGCCCCGGCGCAGCTATCCTCCGAGGAATCTTCGGGAAAATATATATATATTTTCAGTTCTGGGCAGTTTCCCACGTAGTTCTAACAATTGAGAGAAAAATGCTGAGGGGCCAGCAACTTTAAAGTAATAACTCAGGTTAAAGCAGGAAACAGGGGCGGCGCTGGGGGGGCATTTATTTATTTGTTATATTTATTTTGGTCACTTTTCTGGTCCCTTTAGTTTATTCCTTGTCAGTATTTAATAACATAACCCAGGTCTCTTAAGTTATTTTTCTTTAAAACAATTCTGTTATGGTTAAAAAAGTTGGTTAAATAAAGATTTAATTCGAAGTCTGTGTTTGTGTTTTTTATTAAAATTAAATCACTTAGCAATATTATGAAAAGTCAAGGCAGAGCTGCACATAAAATATGGTTTCAAATCTTTTCAATAATTATCGATATCGATCAATATGCATTGTTTTTTATCGATAAGCTTTTTTTCTATATCGCCCAGCCCTAACTACGAGGCACAAAAGTATATTTAAGCAATCGTAGATTTATTAGTCATATTAAACCCTTTTGACCAATTTTTGCCATTAACAAGCAGACAGAAGACTGGGATCAGCAGACAGCAAGTCAACTCAGACCCTGAAGCAACTGTTGAATATATATATATATTAAGATAGAAACTCTGGGTAGCATTTCGTCTCATTAGGCCCGAGCAGCGACAGCACTGTGAAGGCCTGACTGTGGCAGGTAGGTAGATCTCTACGAATCATGAAAAAAGTCTCTTGGAGGTAGGCTCTAAAACCTACTGGAAGTTGGCCATTTTGGGTCAAAAGCTGATTTTTGGCAATTTTTCAATTTTGTTGATGTTGAATTGTACTTATCTCATCCAAGTGTATTTGACTTCAAACTTGGTGTATTTACAGATAAGACATGTGAGATAAAACAATTATCTTTTTTTTGTTAAGAAATTGGAAATGGAATAACTTTTACAAAAAAAAATCCAAATCCTACCAAGTTTGACAGTAATGAGGCCCTTTGGTTGCTTTACAATACTGGCTGGTGAAATGATGACATCATCAAAGCACCACCCCCTGAGGGAAGAAAGTCACATTTTTTCAAAAAATCAGGCCCAAACCATGATTAGTCCAAGAATCATGAAACTTTTTACACATTTGTATCTTGTCAGCCCCTAAAAAATAACCTCTTGGAGCCATGGTCTAAACCCTACAGGAGGTCGGCCATTTTGAACCGTATTTTACCCTGTTGAAAAAGGATTGACCCGTTTTCAAACAAAAAAATAAATAAATCAGCCTTTTATCTAATGGAGCTGAAAGATTCAAAATAGGTTCCTTTCAGGGCTTTTTGTAAGTTGGTTAAAATGGCAGAGCCCTTCTTTAAAATCTGTCACTCTGATTTTGCAAAAGTTTGTGTTCGCCATCCGGCGTCTCAGGCGGGGGAAGCGGTGCAGCACCAACACTGTTTATAGTGGGGATGGTGTGCTGCTGACCTCAACTCGGGACGTTGTGGGTTGGTGGGCGGAATACTTCGAAGACCTCCTCAATCCCACCAACATGCCTTCCATTGAGGAAGCTGGGCCTGGGGACTCTGGCCTGGGCTCTCCAATCTCTGTGGGCGAGGTCGCCGAGGTGGTTAAAAAGCTCCTTGGTGGCAGGGCCCCGGGGGTGGATGAGATCCGCCCGGAGTTCCTCAAGGTCCTGGATGTTGTGGGGTTGTGTTGGCTGACGCAACTCTGCAACGTTGCATGGACATCGGGGGCAGTTCTCCTGGATTGGCAGACTGGGGTGGTGGTCCCCCTATTTAAAAAGGGGGACCAGAGGGTGTGCTCCAATTACAGGGGAGACACACTCTTAAACCTCCCCGGCAAGGTCTATTCGGGGGTGCTGGAGAGGAGGGTCCGTCGGATAGTCGAACCTCGGATTCAGGAGGAGCAGTGTGGTTTCCGTCCAGGTCGTGGAGCGCTGGACCAGCTCTACACCCTCAGCAGGGTCCTGGAGGGTGCATGGGAGTTCAACCAACCAGTCTACACGTGCTGAGTGGACTTGGAGAAGGCGTTCGACCGTGTCCCCCGGGGAGCCCTGTGGGGGGTTCTCCGGGAGTACGGGCTGTCAGGTCCCTGTATGACCAGTGTCAGAGTCTGGTCCGCATTGCCGGCAGTAAGTCGGGCTTGTTTCCGGTGAGAGTTGGACTCCGCCAGGGCTGCCCTTTGTCACCGTTTCTGTTCATTACCTTCATGGACAGAATTTCTAGGCGCAGCCAAGGTGTTGAGGGGATCCGTTTTGGTGGCCTTAGGATTGCGTCTCTGCTTTTTGCAGATGATGTGGTCCTATTGGCTTCATCAGGTTGTGATCTGCAGCTCTCGCTGGATCGGTTTGCAGCCGAGTGTGAAGCGGCCGGGATGGGGATCAGTGCCTCCAAATCCGAGGCCATGGTCTTGAGCCGGAAAAGGGTAGAGTGCCTTCTCCGGGTCAGGGGGGGGTGCCCTGCCCCAAGTGGAGGAGTTTAAGTATCTCGGGATCTTGTTCACGAATGAGGAAAGAAAGGAGCGGGAGATCGACAGGCGGATTGGCGCAGCATCTGCCGTGAAGCGGGCGCTGTACCGGTCCGTCGTGGTGAAGAGAGAGCTGAGTCAAAAAGCGAAGCTCTCGATTTACCGGTCGATCTACGTTCCTACCCACATCTATGGTCATGAACTCTGGGTCATGACCGAAAGAACGAGATCGCGGATACAAGCAGCCGAAATGGGTTTCCTCCGTAGGGTGGCTGGACTCTCCCTTAGAGATGGGGTGAGAAGCTCGGTCATCCGGGAGGGACTCGGAGTAGAGTCGCTGCTCCTCCACGTCGAGAGGAGCCAGTTGAGGTGGCTCGGGCATCTGGTTAGGATGCCTCCTGGACGCCTCCCTGGCGAGGTGTTCCGGGCACGTCCCACCGGGAGGAGGCCCCGGGGAAGACCCAGGACACGCTGGAGAGACTATGTTTCTCGGCTGGCCTGGGAACACCTTGGGGTTCCTCCTGAAGAGCTGGAAGAAGTGGCTGGGGGGAGGGAAGTCTGGGCCTCCCTTCTTAGGCTGCTGCCCCCGTGACCCGACCCCGGATAAGCGGAGAAAGATGGATGGATGGTGTTCTTAGGCAATCTTTGGCCATGTGAACAGAAAATCAATCAGCCCCGAGCGATGCTCTTTCCAAGAATTATAAAATTTGGCACACATCTGCAAACGCCCAGTAGCTACAAAAAGTTTAATTGGAGCCATTGTCTAACCCCCACAGGTAGTTGGCCATTTTGAAACAACAAGAAAATCCTTTGCTAAAAATATTTCTAAACAAAAATCAGCCGCTTGCCCAAAAGAGCTAGAATTAAATAATACATTCCTTTAATTGCTGCTTGTCTGGTGGTAAACATAACACAGCTCTTCTTTAAAGTCCGTCACTCTGATTTTTTAAAGTTTGTGTTCACAGGAAATTGTTATTTTTCAAACCGTTTTAAAACAATCCAAGCCAAAGCTATAGCAGTTATTTATACTTTGAACTGTTTAGTAAAGAAACAAAAAAAACACAAAAAAAATTCTAATATATATATATATATATATATATATATATATATATATATACACACACACACACACACACACACACACACGCTGTAAAAATGTCCACAGCTGCATATTAATTATACATTATAATTAGGCATATATTAATTAGGGATGGGGATCGTTAATATTTATTGATATCGATACCTTTATCGATACTCCTTATCGATCCGAGTCTTTATCGATACCACTATCGATACTTTTCTGTTATTTGGTGGAAAGACGATGCGACAATATGTTTTTAACAGAACTGGTATTGCTTTTATTGCTTAACAAGTGAGCATAACAAAAAAGTTTCTAGCCTTCAGTAAACATGGCTAATGTAATAGGCCACTTCTAAATGACATAAAACTAACTAGAATATATCAGCAGCACCAAATGAAAAATAAAATGTCATAATGTATATAAATTAAATGAATAATATGCTGTGTCAGAAAAAAAGGAAATAAAATATCAGCCCATAAATTAACAGGTATTTTTTTGCAGAAAAATTAACATGTCTGTCACTTTTCATCAGGTTTTTAGAGATTAGGAAAATATTTATCAAATAAATAATTTTATTTTAAATTAAATGTAATTTTTAATAAATGTTGGCATCAGTAGTTTAATTATATATTGTAAAATAATTACAGCAATATACAACTGTATTACTCATGTTTCTCGCCAAAAACTCAATTTCCCTTTTCTTTACGTTACACTTGAACGCATCATGATAACCTAATTGTCGTTTTACTGAGCCAACCTGAACACATCATCACGCAGCACGTCTGAAACTTTATTTACTTTTTAAGCTAACTAGCTTGTATGCTGCCGATTACAACACGGATTTCACAATTACCATTTTTAAGTGACCAGACAAGCTACAAAGTCTGTGTGCGCGCTAACCAGTGGTTCTCTGAGTGGATGATGAAGACGGGCCCGACTGTGGTGCGGCGGGGCAGCAGCAGGAGGAGGAGGAGTCTTTTCCGTTCAGCCATTCTCGAGTTGCGAGCAAAGTTAACTGCCAGACTTCACTTGTTTTACTTTTAATATCTGTTTGCTTACAATTTCATTCCAAAACATTGGTAGACATGCTGCAGTGATTGGATTGATTAGATTTAAATGCTGTGACGCGACTCGAGGGACACACAATTATGTTACAGGACCTCCGGGAAAAAAAAAAAAAAAGACCAGACTCGATAGTGGTATCGATAAGCCCAAACGTTATTGATTTTCGGGTTTTGAAAAAACTGGAACCGGGTCCTTGATAGAACCGGGTTTCGATCCCCATCCCTAATATTAATTATAGATTATTCAAAGGCATCTATTTATGATTTAAAAAGAACACTGTACTATACAGTATTTCTTTTATTTTCTTATATTTGTTCATACCGTTTCGTGTTTTACTTTTTTTTCTTCTTTACAGCCCTTTGTTCAGCTGTGGCTGTTTTTAATTGGTTAACAAATAAAATTGGATTGGATATTTATTTTAACACTGTCACTTATTCTATTATTTTTATAAACTCTATTTACAAACTGATCTGTAATGTGTTGCTGCTGTAACTCCACTATTTCCCCACAGTGGGACAACAAAGGGAGTTTCTATTCTATGTAGTGTATATCTGCTGTTTATTTAGTAATGTCTTCCAAAGCTCTGATGCCTTCATGAAGTTCTCCCTCCAGCCCTGATGTCAACAGTCTGTTGATTTAAACTAAACTCCGCTGCAGTGCTGAGGCATCCTTTTACTGTTCTGCTTAAAGCAGCAGGTTAGGGCAGCAGGATGACCTCCCCAAGATGGCCCCCGTAATGTCTGCGCCGCGGCAGTCAATGCGGGGTCTCTCCTTATATATATGTCTATGGTAGAGACGGTTTTCTCCGATTGCAGTGAACTCAGAGCGAAGAAGAGGTTTAACCGGAGCAAATTACTAACTTAACCGCAGTCATTAAAACCTAATGCTGTTAGTGGGCGAGCTGACCGTAGTAAGATGGCCGCCAACCATAAGTTAGCTTTAGCTTAGCGTGTTGATCTCCTCTAAGCAGTTTTCCATTCAGATGAGGCTAAAATCCACAGAGTGCATCACCAGGGAATCGTTTCTATCAGGTGTTTCCTACCTATCCGGTGTAAGATGATCTGGGGGATCCTGGTGAAATCCAGCAGTAGATGTTGATCGTCCATCTTTTCCTCCGAATTGACCAAACTCCCTTTAAACTCCGTGAATGTTTCTTCAGCAGGAGTTAACTGCTCGGTGATAAACTCTCCTTGAAGCTGGACTGAAGACATTCTCACTGCAAACACTCCCAGATTATCAGCCTCTCTACAATGACTCCACACACAAGCTAAGCTAATGCTGCTAATGCTACCCGACCCCTACCAGCAGCTCATTGCGCATGCGCAGCTACATCTACATCCGGCTCACCCTCGATTTTAGTTTGTAAAAAATACCTAAATTATGTTTTCCCTCCCTAAAATAGTAAGCATACTTAACTATAATATATTAAAGTTTAACAGTGTATATCCTGAGAATAAATGTCTTACAATCCTTTCTATTTTATCGCTCGACCGGAAATGACATCACTGATCTCTAATCCCTGGATTGCTTTTTTTTTCCCTTGAAAATCTTATGAAGTAGAAAACAATGACAGGGCAACTTTTTCGCGCATTTCAATTTAACACAACATCTCAACAGATAAAGTCAGACAGTAACCTGTTAAACCGTGAAATGGAGCATCATTGCACAATAAGCAAATAAATAATAAAGACCCTAAAATAAATCAAACACACCATAAACATCACATCACTTAAACACTTGAATTATTACTGAAATAAAATAACACATTTGTTGGTTCTAAACATCTGATTTAAAGTTAAGAATTATGGAATCAGACAGAGAGTTATGAACAAATTCTGATATTTAAAAGTAAAATTAAATACAATTCAAATAAATAACATGATTACAAAGTAACATTATTTCAACATAAACTTAGAAAACAATCTTTACTGCAGGTAATGCATATATGGAAGTAAAAGATAAATAACTCTACAGCTAAAATATCGACTCTTTTCTGTATTTTCACCTGATCTCTAATAGATCCAGTTCCTCATGATGTGTAGAGGAACCAGAACATTTACTCAGGAAGAGCAGTGATACTCTCATTAGAATATTACTGAAATAAAAAGCAAAGTAAAGTATAACTACTCATTAAAGTGAATTATTTTCTAAAATTTACTGCAGTAAATGTAACTAGTTTCTATCCATCTCTGGCAGGTTGTTTAGGTTGAATCAGATCAATAACATCACTCTCTTCTTCCTGTTAGGCATGAAATCTAAACTAACTTTACTTTTTAGATCAACTAAGATTCAAATTATTTCTATAGATTTTTTCCTGAAAAGTCTCCATCTGAATGTAATGGAACAGGATTTTATTGACTGATTATTTCAGATCCACTTCCAGCTTAGTTTCTGTGTCAGTCCATAGCTCCATGGTTCCCAGTACCAGACTGGGAGCTGGAACTGGAAACTGGTTCCTGTGGAGCAGCATGGATTCCTGGGGCCTCATGCAGAGAAGAATGTGCAGCTTTCATGATCAAAGTTTCAGGCCTAGGCCAGGCTTAAAGACATTTAGATTGACTTTGTTTGATCATCAATAAAGAATAATAACATCTGAAATGTTGCATCAACTATAAAAGAAATAGATTTTTGTCTTCCCTTTACAGGAAGCAAATGTTTGCTATCAGACCTGAAAACTAACCGTTTGTACCATCAGAGACCAGGGAGTGTAGAACTTTCCTTGATGATCTGATTGGCAGCAGGAAGCTGCTGCAGGTTAATCACTGAAAATGTTGAAATCATATAGTTAGATCAGCAGCAGCAGGTAGTAGAGAGTATTGAGGAGCTGCAGGTTGTTCCAAACATGAAATAAAACCCACTCCATGCTTCTATCCCATCTGCTGCTGCTTTCTGCTCCAACAGACCAACTCTGACTGCAATGTTCTGATGATCTCTGGGAAAACTCTCAGACTGGAGTTCTGACATCAGGTCCTGGTTCTGGACCAAACTCTGACACTGGACTCCAGTTGATCTTTAACTGGTTTTATGGCAGATCAGAGTTCATGGGTGTTTGGAGCCTGTTGAAAAAAGTGGAATAATACTGACTCATCAGTCAGAGGTCCATTCCCAATAACCGCCCTCCTGCCGCCTGCGTACTTTAACTCTGTGTTCCTGCTGAGTGTTCCAGTGCGTAGTCTGTCCCAATCCTCCAGAGCGGTTTTTGGCCCCGCCCCCTATGGGCCCTAGATGCACACTTTAGCTAAGAGGGCCTCAAAGCAGATTTTGGTGATTTTCCCACAAGTCTTTGCTGCATATTTTATTTAAAAAATAGAAATGTCGTGATAATTCAGCTCCTTTGCTGTTTGACTTCATGACTATAAAATTCCCTGTAAATCATCAACAGATTACAGACAGATGTTTGTTTTTCTCAGTTGATGTTAAATCAATAATTCTTCTCCAAAATCTCATGTTTTATTGATCATCCAGGAGATAATTTGCTAAAAAAAAAAAAGTCAATTTTCATTCAAGATTGGTAAGGGCATAGTTTGTTAAATATTTATTAGATATTAATGGAAGCTTTTATATTATCTAACCAACCTTAATAAGCAAAATCTAAGTTATAATAAAATAGGCACAGCCAAACATCAGCCCTTAAATTCAGGTAATCAAAGTCATTCTGTTTAAATTTATCACATTTTCTAAACCTTACAAAAGGCTGAAAACAGAATTATTCATGACACAGACTTGATAATGACTGTATGATTTGATAATTAATCTGTAATTAAAACTTATTCTATTCAAAAAAAGGACCCTGTATAGGAAAAATACCACATTTACTAACAGTTGCCCTCAGTAATACTAACTTTGAATTTATTAAATGGCCATTTCTTAATAAATAGATAATAAACTCAAAAATAAGAAACCAACCAAATAGATGTTGGTGATAAATATTTAAGAATATGTATAAATTTGAAATAGTTCAATTTTCTTCAGTTAAAAAAGAAATGTTTGCCTTTATTAACTGTTTCTATACTCTAGAGTTTTCCAGACTTATGTGAGACGATTAGTGATTATGATTGATAACATTTCAAATTATGAATTAGCTCAGAGATTCTACATTCACAGTCTAAGTTGGCCCTTATGATTTTCAAATATTCTTTCCTGTAAATGGATTACTTAGATCCATTATTCAGATAGTTCTATATCAAAACAATGAAAACATAAATATGTCTGAAAACTATTTTATTTTAATTTTCTTTCTTCTTGCATTTCCATCATTAGAGTAATTCTAACAGAGATTTTCTTGTATATTCTAAAGTGTGTTTTTGTAATTAAGATTTTTTACACATGGCCAATATTTTTGTTTGATTCTACTCATTTAGTAAGTTAGCTCCAGAGGCTGTTGGGATCTGGAGATTCTCCACCTTCTCCAGCAGAGTGTGCTGTGGATCTCCTGGGCTGGAGCCCTCCAGCACAGCTGACATTCATCAGCCCATCAGGAGACCTGCCTATATAATCAGCAGCCAGACCTTCCTTCAACGCCGCAGTGTTGACCAAGTTTGGTTAGCGAACCTGAGCCTCTGAACTACTAGAATCTTTGTCTCTAAGAGAAACCCAATTCTAACCTGCCTCTGTCTTCTCGCTCATAGGAAACCTGTCTCTCGTCTGAAGCTCTGGATGAGCTTAACCTGTTACCTGCCTGCCTGCCCTAGAGAGCCAAACCTGAAGATCTCACTCTGGAATCCATCTGCTGCTCTTAAGGAAAGAGCTAATCCCTCAAACCAAGGTCTGTCACTAGAAAGTCAGAAGCTAGACGCTGCTGCTGCTGAGCACTCTGCTGAACCAACAGTCTCTGGACCCAACCGGTTCCCTCTCTCAGAAAAGAAAGCCTGGACCTCTTCAAGGTATTTTCAGAAACATCTGAAAACTCAACAACTAATCTGTTAACCTGGCTAATCAAACTATCCGTCTCTGCAGATGCCTGAGAATCCTGCCCGGACCAGTTTCCAGAATCCAGTTCATGTTATCTCTGTGCAAACCTTTAATAAACTCTGTTGAACTTTTTATCAGTCTCCAAGTGGTGTTCTGCATGTGGGTTTGATTTCTAAACCAACCATGATTCTAGGATCAGAGGTTCAGGGGTGCTGAGCACCCAGGGAGCTGTCTGGACAGGCAAGATTCATTTCAATGTTTATACATTTTCAACGCATCGTATCTTAGACTTTTGTTTTTGTCTTCCTGTGTTGTTGTCTTCTTGGACGAGCTGTTCCGAAACTTTTCTGGCTTTTCCTGACCTTGAACCTCGCTCTTCTTCTTCCCCTTGTACACTTCTTCCTCTTTGGACTTGCAATCCTAAAATGGATCATATTTAACAAGGTAAATATATACAGTTGTGCTTGAAAGTTGAAAGGATGAATTCACAACAGTAATTCTAATAAGAAACTGAAATAAATTCTTAATAAAAACATACAAAATTATGATTTGATTGAAATATTGATTTTAAAATTAATAATGATTTTTAATTAAAAAAATTCATTTGTATCATTTTGACTATGAAGAAATAGTATCATTTTGTTTTTTTACTTTCTAAAATTCAGTTTCTGCTGCAAAAATGTAATTTAGAAAATGTACTATTAAAGTTCAGTCTAGGAGTGTGAGTTCGATCAAGAACAATCCCACTCTAGTGATCTTTAAATAAAACAACAGAGAGTGCTTTTAATAAATATGAATAACTTAAACATTAACTCGAGCTACAATCTTCTCTCCTTTGCAGCTGTAGAGCTGTTTGTCTATTATCCATTTTTTTACTTTCTGCATTAAAATCTCTAGTTCTAGTGGGGTGAAATAGGTACTTCCTTTTGCCTGTTGTCATGGTGACTCGTCAAATCTGTGTTTCTAACCTAGATCAATTCAGAGTTGAGGATTTGAGTTTGTTAAACCTGCTTTGTGAAACAGAACCCAGAGCTCAGACCTGTTTCTGTTTTCAGGAAGTGAAACCCACACAGTCACTGTGAGAGGAGAAATGGAGCACAACCAGCTGGACAGAGAAATCATCTCCTGTTCCATCTGTCTGGATCTCCTGAAGGATCAGATGACTATTCCCTGTGGACACAGCTTATAATAGGTAGTTTCACACTGCACTATTTTGCGTTGATCCGTTGCTGCTTATGACGCACAGAGCGGCTAACGTACCTGTCGATCTCGTGTAAACGTGATTCAAAAGATCTTCTTGCAGTGCAAAAATTGTTCCAGCCAGATGAACCATTTTGTGCAGCGAAAAATGTATTCCACGATGCACGGCCACAGGGATAACAATGACTCCGCCACAGCGGTCAAAAACTTTTATGCCCTTGCGGATTCAACACCTTTCAATTACCTGTCAACTCTTCGGTTATATGCTGGTGTTGTGATTCTATAGTTAAATTCTATTCCCAGCCAGCTGGGAATTTATGTTTCTGATACTTTAAGATGTTTATTGCCCTCCCCTGTAGGGGTGGTAAAATATCTTATATAATCAGATATTATTTCAACTGTTATATAGTGTTTATGACACACAGTCCTACTAACTGTGTGGTAGAACAATAGATGAAAGAGTGATTCGAGCACTAATCATGGTCAAACAGTCATTTGTGCACATACATGGAATAAATTCACCACAATTTCTGTTCAAAATATAGATGGATTCTGTGTTTGAAACCAAAGTTTATCTGGCATAATTTGGAATATGATCAAATTAGCTTTTCACTAATTTTAAAGAAATTGGAATGTTTTCAGACTAATTCACAATGCAAATCCATGAGGTGAATAAAACATTATTTGGCCAAATAATGTTTTATTGAATGATTTGCTTAATCAATAACCAATAACCTTTAGCTAAATGATTCTTTACCTTCCTTTAAATAGCTAGCAGCGAATAGACATCAGGATTCCACTAAATGACTCTTGGTCATACCTGGTAATGGAAATGTAATGAGCATCTGATGAACATATGAACACTAATGTTATATCAGTGTTTAAATCCTTAGTGAGTAAAGCTTGTCTAAGCTTTAGCAACAGCTCAACACATATTCCTGTAGCATAGCGTAGCATGCAGGCCATTCTTTAGCATCAATTAGCGTTGTCTTTACTCAGCAGTAAACACATGATATGATTAGCATCATCAAAAGACACATTGCTTGTTCTGTCCCTAATTATGCCAGACCTGCAAACCTTTTTCCATGTCGATTTGGAAAGCTTGAGTTTCATCCATTAGCAGCTCTGCAGTCAGGGGTTCTTTTGTCTCAGTCTCACAGCAGGGGTCCCCTCAGTCTCATACCCAGGGCATGGTTCTCATCCAGTTTGGCTGTGTAAGTTCTGAAACTCAAGAGAAATGTGTTGCAAAAGTTGTGTTTGCAGCAGTTTGGTTCTGAAAAGTTATGACTTATCCTTGATGGTTCTGGAGATCTGGTTCCCCTGGGGCCCGCATCTCCACTGTGGGCCACAGTGGGCCCCAGCTTTGAGCGCAGGAGCAGAAGAGGCAAAAGAGAGGTGCTGGAGCAGAAGAAGACAGAATCCTGTGTGCACTGTGGTTTTCTCTGTCTTCACAGGATGGGGGGTAGGTTTTCACACCTTTGGTGGCTCCCATGTGACTTGCTTGTGGCTGCTTTTGCTGAAAAGGGGGGGGGCTGGAGAAGTCCCCCAGCTGTTTTTCACCAAAGCTGTGTTTCTTCTCTGATCATCCTATCAGGATGAAATATGGACACTGGTTCCCACTGTCCAAAAAGTATGATCATGGCATATGGCACAACACTGGAGCTGAATCAGTATAGAAATCTTTTGGTAGATCATATTAATCTTAAGACAGCATCTGCATCCCCATCAGACCGATATCTGTGGACTCTCTTGATCGGCTCCATTGCTTAGTGTAGTGGGGGTATGTAGGGCGCGTCCTGCGGCGGCTGGTTCAGGGATCCCTTGGTCCTGGGGAGCTTTAGGGGGAGCTCGGAGTAGGGTGCCTGACGAGTCTGACCCCGGGGTCTGTTTCCCCCATCAGGGCGGGGCTTGGGATGCCTCGGGGCATCCTACTGCTATCAGTGATCTTGGGGAGTTCCGTGGACGTGGGTAACTGCCCTTGTGGCTGTGCTGCCGCTGGATGGGTCCAGGGGTCTGGGCTCCTTTGGGTGCGTTGCCCTCAGACAGGTGCCCTGGTGGGTTGTCGACGGTTCGGGTTCTGTGGGGAGTGCTACCTGGGGTCTGGCCCGGTGTACGCCTGGCTATCCAGCCATGTCAGGGCCTCTGGTGTGCTGGGGGGCTTCGGGGCCTGTTGAGCTGGTAGAAGGGCATGGACATTAACATCTTATGGAAGATGATTACCCACTGAGGGGTTTGCACTCTGCTAGTGAAGGAAGGGGAGGGAGGGGGAGTGGGAATGATCCCAGCCTTGATGTCTATTGTTTTTTGTGTGGTGAGTGGTATGAATGTTAATGTTGGGGAGGGATTACATTTCTGTCGGGGGGATGGGAGTGGTGGGATGTAGATCTTTGCTCCCTGTCTCGTTCCTGGTCCATGCTGTCCCCTTGTGTGGCTTCGTCCGTGTTGGGGGTTCTGCATGGTGTGTGCGGGCTGGCCAGCCAGGTTTTTTTTTCCTTTCTCTGGATGGACAGGATGGTGGGGTGGCATATCAGCCCTGATGGCAGCTGGCTCGTGGGCCCTGCTGCCTGTCCCTAGACCCCGGGCTATAGTGGTGCGACTGGTGGGGCCCCCCTCTCTGGAGGGGTCTCTCAGGGAACGGGGGTGCCTAATGGAGTCAGCGCTTGGGTAGCCTGTGTGGGGCATGTCCCAGGGGGTACTTTTTCTGTGGGTTGTCTGGTCCGGGTGCGGGGTGGGGGGCCGGGCCCGAAGCAGCAACCAGATGGGTTAGTGTGGCTGTGACACCGCTCCCCCGCTGGGTCTTTGGTCCTGGTATTATTGGATGTGAGTGTTATGTGTAAATGCGCATCCGCATTTTTTTGTTTGTTTGTTTGCTTTGCGCCTCTTCATAGAGACGGTGTGTTATGAGTGGGGGCACTAGGGTGGGAAGGCGTGATTGAGCCTGTGTATTTAATTTTTTTCTTGTCAGGTTGGGGTCTGAACTGCTCCCTCTCCTAAGAACATCTCAATCCTCTGCTAAGTGCAGAGCCCATTCCCCCTGTTCTGCCCTACCTCCACTGGCTGGCGGATGGGCTCGCCGGTGCACTGGTGGTGTTCAATGTTTGGGGTTGGATGCTCCAGGGGGCCTGGCCTGTCGGGCCCAGCCTGTGATCCAGCCGGGGGGTTGGGTGCCCCTGAGGCCCCATGGCCGGATCCACTTCCGGGTAGCTGGAGCCCTCGGACTCATCCCCACATTTTCCGGGGGCTCCAGCATTGCAGTGCCTGGGGTGTTTCCTCGGGGCTGTCTCTCCTGCTCCCTTGGTGGGGGTCGGATTACCTGGGCTGGCCACTCCTTGATGCCTTTGCTCTTGGGGTCCTTTTGGGCATCTGGGGCTGTGGGTCCCCCCGGCGCTTGCCTCAGTGCTCTGGGGGGACGCCTCTTCAGCTTTTCACAACCACTAATGAGCATTTTCCCTTTGGATAAACTTTACATGCACAAGTGCACTCTCACAAACAACTACAGGTGCTTGGTTCCAGGTACTTAGAGATTCACTTCCGTACAGAAAGCACATATTTTTATCTTCAGGTAACACAGTATACATGTCAGATTAAATAAAACTACTTATACTCAGTGTTGGGCACGTTACTTTGAAAAAGTAATTAGTTATAGTTACTAGTTACTTCTCCCAAAAAGTAACTGAGTTACTAACTGAGTTACTCCACAATAAAAAAACTAGTTACTAGTAAAAGTAACTATTGCGTTTTGTGTTTCTCGCCCCAGTAACCCTCACCACCCAGCCCCCACCTTCTCGCCGTGTGTTTCAAAGCCAGCTGAATAGAGCGGACGACAAAGGCAAGAACCTGCAGAGAGTTTTGCATTTATTGCAACTCAGCGTAAATGAAATCAGGGGGGAACGCGATGTGAAGTGATTGTATGAAATTAACAACTGGGGATGTCTAATTCTGAAATCCTGTGTTTGGGTTTTTATAGATACTGCAACATCTATCTATCCATCTATCTATCTAGATGTATACTCTTTGTATGACATAAAATATGGATCTCCATCCCTGCCACAAAGGCCATCAAATAATGTTTAAAATAATAAATACAGTAGGTTGAAAAGGCAGAGTATCCATCCATCCATCCATCTATCCATCCATCCATCCATCCATCCATCCATCCATCCATCCATCCAGATTTATTGCACGCCTTTAGCGAGAATGCGCTGAATCGTGCCGCCTGCGCTGTGCGGAGATGCAGGGGAAACCGTATCTGATGGGGAAACGCAGCTCGACGTAACACCAGTATTTCCATGTGGAAAACCCTTTTTTGGTGCAGGAGTCCTCCTCACTCTCCATCTCTCTGTGTGTGCTGTACGTTAACACCCGCCAGCAGAAACACCCACCTATCCAACTGACAGACGGAATCTCACTATACATCAGCCAATCTCATCCTCCCCTCTCTCATGACGAGGTGCGCACGAGTCCTATCATGAAAAAAGGTTCATTGTGGGACCTGAGTAACGCGCAGTAACGGGGTGTCGGCAATGGTAACTGCATTATAGTTACAGTCAAAGTAATTAGTTAGATTACTTGTTACTAAAATAAGGTAACGGCGTTAGTAACACCGTTACTTTCAACGCCATTAGTCCCATCATTGCTTATACTTCAGCAATCTTATCTAGGTGTTACTTTACTGTATGTCTTGTACCATATCTGTTGGTTGTTCTGTTATTTTTACATGTCTTTGCAGGTGATGAAGCAGACTGAAGATATTTTAATGTTATCTCCTCTTTCTTTCATCTTTTCTCTTTTTATTCTGTTTTTCCTTCCCTGTTCTACTCACATTGCAGTGTCCATATAAACTGGAATACTCCCTACATAATTATAATAAATCAATTTATTAAAAAAATGTACAAATTATTTTCTCTGTAATTATGTATAAAATTGAATAAAATTTCATCTTTAATTAATTTACATCAGAAATATTTTCAATAGTAAATTTTCTTTTGATCCATCGTTTCTCTAAACTGTCTCCCTTCAGTTTTATAACCAATAAAATCCATAAACACATGCTGTCCCGTTTCAGGAATGTTGCTACTTTCACATAAACCTGTTGCATGTTTACCGATTATTTTAAGTGAACTATTCAAACCTGTTTGACCAATTCTGCATCATGAAATTTATGATTCTATTCTCCTGTTTCTTTCTGCTTTCCTTTTATTTCCCACATTTCTCTGAATTTTATATCAGTTCCCCCCTTTATCACTTATGTCCCAGTTTTCCTGCCATATCTCTAACATGATTATTATTATTTTCAATTCAATTCAGTTTATTTATAAAGCACCAATTCACAACACATGTCATCTCAAGGCACTTTACAGTTCACCGGATCATACAGTTAGATTGATTCAAAGTTTTCTATCTAAGGAAAACCAGTTGAGTGCCTCTACTCTTCGACTCAAATGCAATCCCTCACACTAAGCATACTTGTCGCGTCAGTGGAGAGGAAAAACTCCCTTTTAACAGGATGAAACCTCCAGCAGAACCAGGCTCAGTGTGAGCGGCCATCTGCCGAGGCCGGCTGGCAGGGGCGGACTTACCATTAGGCAAAACTAGGCAGTTGCCTAGGGCCCCGAGTTCCTGGGGGGCCCCCTAAAACTCCTTTTACATGTATGGTTAATTCAACAATTACTTATTTGTGCACATTAATTATGTTTTTGAAAAAAATCCTTTCGCTAAAATGCCATTAGAATTCTTATAATATTAAGTGTGTCTCGGGGCCCCCCCTACAGTGTCCACTACATTGGTTCAGTCCATTTGCTGCGCATGGGCAGAAAGGTCCAAACACACTGCAGCAAACTATTTGAAAAAACAAACGGCGCGAAGAGACGAGCAGAGCGGAGAAGAGAAAAGAAAGGAAAGAAAAAAGATGAAAACAAGTTACCCTAGCGGTGCTGAAAAGAGGAGAAAAAAAAGAATGAAGGTAGGAAGCTGCTTTCAAAGTTACCAAAAATGACTGAGTTTGGCTTCTTCACTGCGGCAGCGGCGAGCAGCAGCAGCAGTAACCTGCCACAAACAGCTGCAAGTCTGGCACCTGTTAAGGAGGATCCATCATGTGGAGTTGAACAACTAGTGAGTATTAAGCTGTCGAAGGGGACATTCCCCCTATATTGATAAGTATTTATTTACCTTATTGAAGATGGGTCATTTTAAAGTAAGTTTCTAATTTCATTTATATTTGCTACAAACGATGAAAAATCAATTATTTAGGTGTTTTTTTATGTTGAATTTCAGGAAAATCTCAGTCTTTTAAATGTTGTAAAATCACCCATAAGTTTTAGGTGTTTTAGTCTTTAATAATTTAAGTTATACATTTAAAAAAACATAAGGAAGTTATTACAAACATGTCACTCCTTTACAGCTTTGTATTTACATTGATTTGATATGTGTTATTGTGCACATGTGTTATCTTTTATATATATATATATATATATATATATATATATATATATATATATATATATATATATATATATATATATATATATATATATATATATGAGATAGAGATTATAATATGAGTAAAAGAAACAAAAGAATAAGAAAGACAAGGACAAAAGGGAGATAAATTCAGACTGAGAAAAAGACAGGAAGAGAATAAAACAAAAGAAAAAAAGAGTAAAATGAAACGGACAACATGAAAAAAAGGACAGGAAGAGAGGGATAAAAGGTAAAACAATGCATGTTTATTCTCTTAAAATGTCAATTTGTATAATTGACCTGTTGTTTTCTCATTTCAGATGGCCCTGTGCCGGCCTTTGCCTAGACTACTACAGAAAGGGACAAAAGAACACAGAAGAAAACCACAACAAAAAGGATAAGAAGAGAGGGACAAAAGGTAGAACAAATAATCTAAGTCTATTCTATTATAATTTCTGTATCTGTATAATGGGTCTGTTCTATATGTTGTCTTCTCAATTCAGAGGGCCCCATGCCTGTCTTTGCCTAGGGCCCCAAATTTCCTAAGTCCGCCCCTGCCGACTGGGGTTCAAGGAGACAGAAGCAGAGACACAAAAAGCAGCTATTAAAGGCGGTCCCGTCCAGGAAACACACAGCCAGCCAGACAAGCTCCGAGCCAGCTCCCATGTCAGAGGATGAAGAGAGCACATCCAGCCAGTCAGAGAAACAGGACTACACTGAAAAACAGGCTGATCTCCAACCTCTATAAACAATGGTGTTAATGGAAGCAGCACAGCTGATAATTCTCCCCAGGATGGAGTCACAGCCAAACAGAAACAGACGAGGAAAAGCTACTATGAGAAAAAGCAGAGAGAGCATAACATTAGAGATAGAATGAAGCAGAATGATGAAATGGGGGTCTCTATGTCCTCCAGAAGTCTAAGCCTATAGCAGCATAACTACAGAGATAGCTCAGGATAACCTGAGCCACTCTAACTATAAGCTCTATCAAAAAGGAGAGTTTTTTTTAGAGTTTTAATCCTACCTTAAAAGTAGACAGGGTGTCTGCCTAATGGACTAAAACCGGTAGTTGGTTCCACAGGAGAGGAGCCTGATAACTAAAAGATCTGCCTCCCATTCTATTTTGAGAAATTCTAGGAACCACTAGTAAACCTGCAGATTGAGAGCGAAGTCTGGTTCTTTCTGACGAGACCCGTTGGATCCTCTTCCTGATATCGCTGCTGATTCAATTTGGTTTTTATTAATTTCAGCATTAAAGTACTTTAAACTACACACACTGTACTATTTATCAGTACCTTTTGAAACTCAATTTTGTTTTGTTTTTTAATAATATATTGATTTGAAAAGAAAGTAAAAAAGGGGACATGGCAGTTAAACCAAAGTTTAAAGCGATTGAATTATTTTGAAATCTAATCATTTTATGTAAATTTGCTCGTGTTTTATGGCAGAGGAGGTCAAACATAAAATGTACTGTATTATTTGTATTTACATTAAGAGCCAAGCCTTTATCTCGAAATTGTAGTGTCTTGTGCCTAAAAACACACCAGGAGGCACAGTGAATCTCCCTAAAACTGCTGCCGTCCCTCTGTAGTCTAGTTCAAAACAGCTCCTGCAAACATCAGTTTGCTTAACAATGGGAACTACAGAACTATTTCTTTTAGAAAAGGTACATATATTAGGGTGAGCATATTTTGATTTCCATAAAAGAGGACACTGCCCAGCCACATCTCAAAGGTTAATGAACAGGCTTTATTATATTTATATGTATTATATTATGTTATTTATGTTATTCAGCTGAGTTACAGTGACGTAAACAAAATGGAAGTTGCATGACATCCTCAAATTTCTACTTTAGCTAAATGTACCTATATTTAACCACTGAGTAAAAGCTTTATACTGTGTTTTACGTGTGATTGTTTTCAGCATGAGACATAGATGGGCTGCGATGGAGAGAATCCTAGAATGATCCAGCCAGGCTTTCATAATGATGTTGTTCCACCAAACTGCGAGTGTCCAGCATCATCCACTCAGCTAGTAAGCAGTGTACTTCTGGAAGATGACCCAGCACCATTTAAGTGAAAAATGGAGGACAAATAAGCAGATCATGGCTTGTCTACAGCGAAAAGAAGGACAGTGTTATTTACTTTTGCCGTCACCTTTTTGGAAACACAGAAAGGAGCAATCAGCTAAGTGAGCTTAGTGCTTGGAAAAAATCTTTAATTTCTTTTGAGACAGCATGAAAAGTCAGCTGAGTACAAAACATAGATCGATAGATCTTAGGTGGCTACTTATAGTCTTCCCCAGTTGTCCTTTAATGTTTTACCCTTGATTCACATAAACTGCTTTATCTTAGCGTCTTCTGTTCCATCACAAACTCAAACCTTTCTAGGCAGTCTGCTTATTCCAACAATGTCAGTTGCACTATAAAATCATAGAGTCCCCCCTCTTAGTCTGTCAGAAAGGCAGATTGAGTCTATCTGTGACCAAGTGAAATGCATAATTTTCTGGAAAGCAGATCAGCCAGATAAGAGGTGAAACATTACAAGCAGTTGGCCTGCTAGGAATTAATTCTGTTGAACAAATGGTTCTCCCACAATAGGAAAAGTTGTACTCTGTCCAGCCTGTGTGGTTGCAGCTGACTGGTCATCACCTGCAATAAAACGGCACAAGGAACATGCCCTATCATGTGTAAACATCTGACCCCTCCTGGTTTCCAAGCAAGATGCCGGCGCGTGAACAACACGAGGCTCATCATCTCACCTTATTACCTCCCAAGGGAATTCACTTATCCTCACTGCTGTGTACTCACCACTCATCCAATGTGTGAAACCTACAGTGAGGACAGTTAAGGTGTGGCCAGAGGGCTAAGATGCGGTGCTCGAGGACCGGTTCAGGAATACAGTGCAGCCAGGGCTGAGCTGAAAAGGGGAATCAAGAAGGGAAAAACACCACTACAATAGTAAGGTGGTGGATCACTTTTCCAACTCTGACCCTCGATTTATGTGGCAAGGCCTTCAGATTCTCACAGACTACAAGAGCTCCACTACATCCCCTGCCTCCCCTGATGTATCCTTCCTCAACGAGCTTAACAATTTCTATGCTCGTTTTGAGAGAGGGAATACCAAAACAGCAACCAAGGCAGCCACTACTCCAGACCAACAGCCACTGGCTCTCCTCTGCACTGATGTAGGAGTGACTCTGAGCAGGATTAAATCCAACAAGGCTGCGGGTGCTGATGGCATACCTGGACGTGTCCTCAGAGCATGCTCTGGGGAGCTGGCAGGAGTACTGACGGACATCTTCAACCTGGCCTGGGCTGTGGTACCGACCCGTTTCATGTCTACCTCCATCGTCCCAATCCCCAAGAATTCCAACCCAACCAGACTCAATGACTACCGCCTGGTAGCTCTCACCCCCATCATCACCAAGTGCTTGGAGCTACAGTGGGCGCTGGTTGGAAATGGACACTTCACTCACGCTCCGCGTGTTTCACATATTGTGTGAAAAACATGTGACTACTATAGCCACTAGGTGGCAGTCTGACTCCATTTCGGCATCCCATGAGTCAGAAGTAGATAGGTCAATTACTAAACTGGGATGGGCTTTACATGTTCTGGGCTGTTGGTGTAGAGGGTAGAGGGAGTGGTGTGCAGCTTTGAAAGTTGAGGGTTCGATCCCAGCTATGGACAAATATTTTTCAAATTTTTTTTAAATCACTTTTTTATTACATTAGACCATAGGGATTATCATTCTACATTTTTATCTTACTGTATATATAGGTCTATTATATTGCATGCCTTATAGCCACAGTGTTTAGATATTTTTATAATTCTATTTACCCTATTCCATATTATATGTGTCATAGTCTGGCGGTGTTTGTGAATGAGAGATGGTGCGGCTCGGCTCATGTTCACGTGAAGCAGCAGATATGCAGCCCAGATGAGGAATTACTCTCAGTGAGTTTAAGACTTTATTATCTGCCGCGGGAGTTTGGTCACGTGATCGTGCTGTGCGTTTCCAAAGCGTGGTAAACAAGTTTCAGACTAGAGTCTGAGACGGGAGTGGATTTTCACTCCTGTCCCATCTCGCTCCGGAAGCAGTGATGGTTTTTGGGTCGTGTAGTTTTTTTGACTCGCAATATGGTGTAGGCTTCAAGGAAAAAAACTACAAAATGGCGGCGCCGCGCCAGTACTGGATTTTTTTTCTTTCTATTTAATTTTATTTTTTGGCATCGATCCTAGTTTTTTTTTGTTATTATTGGTTTGCTCCCGCTCCTGTCTGCTCCCGTTAGTGTTTAATACTGTACTGTCCCAATCACGTGATCGTTACTAATACTGACTCCCATCCCACAATACTTCAATGTCTTTTTTTTATTTTTTGACAATATGATCATTAGACGGGTAAAACTTATGAATTATTTTTAAATGATATTGCTTTAATTTTGGTGGTCAGCAAACATCGGTTGGGTAAGAGCCAGACCTTCTTCCAGTCAATGTTTTGCACAAATTTATTCCAGTATGCAGGGCCGGATTTAGGAGGATGGGGGCCCCTGGGCTCGAGTTAAAAAAAATAATATATATATTATATATATATATATATATATATATATATATATATATATATATATATATATATATATATATATATATATATATATATATATATATATATATATATATATATATATATATATTGTATGTGTGTTTGTTTTGTTTTAGAGGATAAATAACATGCAAATACCAGAAGAAATTGCTCCAAAGACTTAGGCATAATCTATAGGAGACATAGGAATTTTGTATTCTTCTAGAAACTCTTTATAAGAGTAAAGAAGACCCTCTTTGTTAAATAATTGGTCAACCAAAATGTTATTATTAAACCAATAATCAATAAATAAGGATTTATGTTTAAACAATATGTCTTTATTGTTAGATTTGTTAGAACAGACTTCTTCACTCTGCTCCACTCTCCCCATGCTCACACAATACGTCACGCAACCAGGAACGATAAAAGGCTGGACCTTTTTTATGCAAATGTTAAGGATGCATACACCTCTGCCCCCCTCCCCCCGCTGGGTCGTTCAGATCACAACCTTGTCTACCTGCCCCCCCATTACATTCCACTGGTGAGAAGGACAATTGCACAGTCAGTGAAAGTTTGGTCAGATGACGCCACTGAGGAGCTGAGGGATTGTTTCAGCACCATAGACTGGAGCATGTTCAACAGCCTGACTGAATGCATCACTGACTACATGACCTTCTGTGTGGAGAGCATTGTGCCTACACCAAGTTTGCAGATGAGTTAAACAGCTTCTTCACCCGGTTTGACTCCCCTCACACTGGTCCCCTCCCTGCCCTCAACTCTCCACACACTTTCAACCACCAGCCCCCCAGAGACCTTTCCCCCCCACCGCCGCCACTCCCACCAACCCCCGACCCATCCACACCTCTAGTCGTGCCTTCCTCCCCCCTCACAGTAACACCAATGCAGGTGAGAAGGCAGCTGAAACATTGGAAAGCCTCAA
Source organism: Cyprinodon tularosa (assembly GCF_016077235.1). Taxonomy (NCBI): domain Eukaryota; kingdom Metazoa; phylum Chordata; class Actinopteri; order Cyprinodontiformes; family Cyprinodontidae; genus Cyprinodon; species Cyprinodon tularosa. The sequence continues at coordinate 29,542 of NW_024038012.1, forward strand.
GACCAGATGGCCTCCCCTCCAGGCTGCTAAGGACCTGTGCAGATGAGCACTGTCAGATCCTCAGCAACATGTACAACCTGAGCCTCGGCCTGGGGGTGGTCCCCACCCTGTGGAAGACCTCATGTGTGGTTCCGGTTCCCATATCAGCCGGATTGGAGCAGTGGTTCTAGAGGAAATTTATTTGGAAAATTTCTGAAATGTTTGCATTTCTGGCCTCTAATAGTATCTTTGATTCCAATTATCTCTAAAAGTAATAAAGCCAAACACTTTAAACTTGGTAGATCTATGGAGGGTCCTAAAAATATTCAATCCCTAAAATATCGGCCGGATTGGAGCAGTGGTTCAAACTTATTTGGAAAATTCCTGAAATTTTTGGCCTCCAATACTAGCATCTTTAACTTCAATTATCTCAATAAAGCTAAACACTTCAATTTTCACAATCGATACAAACATTCCCACATATGTCCAATGTGAAAGATTATGAGGATATGAGCAATTGTTGTGAGGAAATCTTTATTTAAAAATCTAAAGCAGCTTTGTTTCCAACACAGTGCTATTTAAACAAGTACACAGCGGGATCTAATTTGTCATATTGATAACAGTTCAGGTTTAGATTATGAACAAAATTAAAAACAATTATGTTGCATATACTCTATATTATCCTAATTATGTACAGCATTATAAAACAAAATTACAAGCAGGTTTATCAATACAGAAGATCCAACAATAACTGCCTTGCTCATTCTCCGACATTGTGTACTGAGAAAAGTGGTTTTCACAAGTCTCACCATGCTCACTGCACTAAATATTAATATTAAGAAAATATTTACAAATTCTACAATGTCTAATAAGGCATCATTATGAATGTTAATGATGGTTACAATGGCTGCATCTCAATTCACAGGCTGCCTACTTTGGAGTGTATGTATGTATGTATTGTATTATTTTCATGTTAATTTACACTTTGAGTAAGCTTGAAAAAGTAATCTCCAGGTTACCATTCCAAAGTCTTTTTCTGTAGAATTTCATCAATCCATCCAAATCATCAAACATTCCTTTTTTCTAGCTTTAAAGAAACACTACAGAAAATATCATTTAAATTGTTTTCCTCTACTTTAGAAATGCAAAGATCCAGGGACAGGGAAGCCCACTGCTGTCACCTGGCCCTGGTTTGTCCTCATGGATTAGGTATTAGGACAGAGGCCGTCTTTTGCCCCACCTGTCCTAATTGCCTCCATTCCTGAGGACACACCAGAGCTAGATGCTGCAGAGGCTGAGCAGCACACAGATGAGCTTGGAGTCTTCTGACTGCAAGTGGGACATCATCTGGGGGGTCGGGGTGCCTCTCTCCACTGTTCACCACAACGTCCATCAGGGTTTGCAGGGCTGACCCAATCGACGGCTGCCATGTTACTAAAAAAGTTTAAAAAGACGCAGAAAATAATGACTTTACTAAAACTGTTTTCATAACCCTGAAATAAGAACAGCTGAAATGTGATTCTACTTGCCATCTAAATGTAAAAGTGGTCGGGTAGACCCTCCTCCAGGGCAGACAGCTGGTCCCTCCATGGAGCACCACTGACTGCTTTCAACACGTTCTCCCCCTCCTCATCCTCTGGCGCCGTGATGTTACCGGCTCCCAGGAAGATGTTGTGCAGGACAGCTAATGCCGTTATGACCTGTAGAAAAAAATAGACAAAAACATTTACTTTTATTCAGTCATCTATCTTTTTTCATTATCTTTATTACATGATTTATTAGAATATAAATTGTACTTGATCTAGATCCACTATTTAACTTATTTTTTCCTTTTTATATTTAGATTTTTTTACCTGTATTATGTTTTTTTATATATATAATTGCAAATAAAATCAGGCAGTAAGGGGATAACAATTTAGACAAAAAATGATTTATTTCTCCACAGTTTGGCTTCTCAACACAACATTAGTGATAGTGAAAGTAGTGATTTAAGTCAGTTATTTACAGGGTTTGTACACATTTAACTATTCAATTCAAATGACTAAAGTTACAAACAAATAAATTACAAACCTACAAATAAATATAAAATTTGATATTTAAACATATTCATCAATCTGCTGACAAGCGTTTTTTATTTAACTATCATTTAATGCAGGAATAAATTGCAGACATTTTTATGTGTGCATGCATTTTGGTTGTATTAATATTGATGCCAATTCAAATCAAATGTCCTTGTAATAGTAATGTGCAGATAAACAGAGCAGCATTTTATGTCACCAAATAAAGACATTGGGAGTTTGCATCCCTGCAGCTGTTCCCCTAGCAATGTTGTGTATGAAAATCTAGGTTAAAGTTGTTCTGAATTATGTGTGGCATATTATTTTTATTTTGTCTTATCCTGATAAATACTTTCAGTTGGTTTTAGCATTTAGCATACATGTAGCTGCCGAGGTGTTTTGTGTTAGCTGTAGTTCACTTGCAGCTTCTAGATTCCCTAAAATGTCTGTCTGCTTTAATCAAACTTACAATTTAACTGAGACTATAGTTGGCCGGCCAGTATAACATATCTAAGTTAGCATAAATTTAACTTCACATTCAGTTCTATCAACAATTGGCTACGGTCGCTACGTGCTAACAAGCTAACGTAACGTAGCCAGCCTGGATACTAAATACTATGAAAGTTAGCCAACATTAGTTAGTTTATCATTGGGACATTATAGCCGTTGATTTAATGTTACATTATAAACAACCACCACCAATCTTTCTGTTAACTTACCAAAATGTCTTTCTGGTGAACTGCGACGTGTCTCTTCAGGTTGTGTTTTTTCCAGCTATCATGTGGCCATATTCCTTCCCTTCCACTAAAATCAAGCATTTGGTTTTGTTTTCCACTTCGATGAAGTGAAAATATATCCATAGATCACGTCTCCTCTTTCTCCCGAAGCATGTTTCACTTTTAACCTGTCGCCGCCTCGCCTCTGTGTCCGCCCGTGTGTGGCGGAGGAGAAAGGATTTGATAAAAACAATAACGTCACTACTGGAAAGTTACTTGATAAATAAAGCAGCGACGCTACGGTCAAGCTACTGGAAAATGTAGTTAAACTAATAGCTTCGCTACATGTAGCAGCGCTACTGCCCATCACTGGAAACTATGTAATGATAATGATAATAATAAATAATAACAACACACAAAAACAGTATAACAATACGCCTGTTATTATCATATTAAGATGTTGAGGCTGTAGAATGATAATCCCTATGGTCTAGTTAATAAAAAAGCGATAAAAAATAAAAAAAACATTTAAGGCAACAATAATAAACCCGGCCACAACTGGGACCGAACCCACAACCCTTTGACTCGTAGCTACTCAGCTTACCCTCTACGCTATCAGCTCGCAACGCATGATACCCCTCGCAGTGTGCTTCTTGACCAGACTCGGAGGGGTGTCACATATTTTACGGCAAGAAAGTAACACACAAAAACAGTATAACAATACGCCTGTTATTATCAGAGCAAGATTTTGAGGGAGTAGAATGATAATCCCTATGATCTAATGTGATAAAAAACGGTGTGGTAGCGACAGGTGGGTGCTTTTTTTTATTACAGACCAAGCACAGAAACTCTCGATGGATTTTAATGAAGTTAAAGATTAGCTTGACTTTTGATCCTCAAAGCTGTCAACGGCACTTATATTTTACAAAACTAAAGAAAATATATTTCCTTACATACCCTTTTGAATAACTTTGGCTTATCTTAATGAGGAATCAACTTTGGATATGATTTTAATTTCAACATCACCAGCCGCAGCACTGTCTCTGTTGACTTTCTCTGGTTGCGCCTCAGTCCGTATCCCCGGCTCCAACTTAATTAATTTTATTTTTCATTAAATAATAGAGATGCAAATAAATAGAAATAAAAAGTTCTCAGATAAGATCGGAGGTGTATCTATAACTACGCAACCAATTTCATAAAATAAGATTATGCTGTCTATGTTAAATTAATTCATTAACTTTATTTTAATCCAAAATAAAATAGCACAATATCACACCAAGATCCCCAATAAACCTGCTTTTCAGTTGACTGCAGGCCCACAAACGTCACTTTTAGGACGGCAGAGGTCCCAAGCGCCACCTGGTGGTTATCCGGGTACATTGTAGTTATTTTTGAAATAAAAAAACTGGCCTCAGGAAATTCATCGTGATTCACGTGGGAATCACACAGGAATCATGCAGGAAACCGTCCATTTCCAACCAGCGCCCACTGTACTGGTCCTAGCACACCTCAGATCCTGTCTTCACCCCACATTGGACCCCCACCAATTTGCATAAAGGCAGAATAGAAGCACAGGGGATGCAGCCTCTGTAGCACTGCAATCTGTCCTTTCTCACCGCTCACATTCTATGCCATATGTCAGCACAAGATCCAGAGTATAAAGAGGAGATTGTGTGACAATTCCCATTTGAACAAAGCCAATAGTGTCTAAGATAGCATTAAAGGCTGCTCTTAAGCTATTTTCTTCAATGTCAGCATGGATGTTAAAAGCTCCCACTATGATGACCCTGTCAGTATTTTATACCAAATCAGAAAGGAACTCTGAAAAATCATCTAAAAATTCAGAGTAACTACCTGTTGGACGATAGAAAGTTACAAAAAGAAGAGGTTTTCTTGCCTTGGAAGTAATCAGTAAATCAGACTAAAAGATTGTTGCTACTCCTCCTCCTAGCCCAGAACTTCTGGATATGTGAAAATTTAAATAGCTTGAAGGAGTTGCCTCATTTATGCTGACATAATCCTCTTGCTGCAGCCAGGTTTCTGTAAGGCAACATAAGTCAATGTGACTATCACAAATCAAGTCATTAACTAGCAGACTCTTAGAGGAAAGAGATCTTATGTTAAACAGACCACATTTAATCATTTTAACTTTTTCCGCAATTGGAGTTATTTAAAAATTTTTTCCCACATAAATTTTTTCATTGGGTTATCAGGTACAACACATTCATTAACATGAGAATACATTTCACTTATCCCCCACTCCCCTACATTCCCAGGAATACAGTGAGAGATGTTAACAATAAGCAAACGTGATTCTCTCCCTCATAACGAGAAAACAGGAGGGGAGAACAGTTACCAACAAGCAAATTACAAAAACGAAAAAAACAAAAACAAAAAAAAGGTGGAAAAAATGTTAATAAACACACAGAATTTAGAGGAGGGATCTAAAATGCTTAGATAACCAAATAAAAAATATAACTATATCGGCTATTGCATGTTGTGCTTAAGGATCGACCACCAAATCCCTAACCCAACCTCAGGCCTCTCTTAAAATCCTGGCTGGTGTTCCAACAGTTCAAACCACTGGAAAATCAGGAGTGATTCAATTAGAGAATTAGAGAGGGGTTATGTCCATGTATCTTGATTAAAGCCATACTTTTTAATCATCTACGGAGGAAGTTGAGTCCACTAAGGAAAGAATGGTATTCTACATTTTTTAAAATTTGTCAACGCATCCCCTAATCCTGTATTTAATTTTTTCTAAGTGTAGGAGTGACATTAGATCCTTCAGCCAAGAGTCAGGGGAGGGAGGATTCTTATTCTTCCATTGAAGTAATATGTGTCTTCGGGCTACCAAAGATGCGAAAGCAATAGCGTTACTTTCCCTGTTTGTGAAGTGTGTGAAATCCTCAAGCACACCAAAGATGGAGGTCAGAGGACTCTGAAGCACTGGTTTGTTTAGAGCTTTTGTGAAAGTATTGTAGAAAGAGGACCAGAATGAGCTTAATCTGGGACAGGAAAAGAACATGTGTGTATGATTGGCTGGTGACAGATAGCATCTGTTACAACTATCACTTGTATTGAAGGTTTTTTTAAGTTTAGCTTTGGAGTAGTGTATCCTGTGTAGGACCTTAAACTGAATTAGGGTCAGACTGGAACAAGATGAGGTGGAGTTGACCCTGTCAAGGGCCCTCTTCCACTCCTCATCTGACACGGTGCAACCCAACTCCTTTTCCCAGGAATTTCTAGTCACCAGCGAGGATAGTATTGATGACAAGATTAATTTTGTAGGTACTGAAATGAATCCACGAGCAGCTGGGAGAGATAGAATGATATCAATAAGAGTTCGAGGAGGTTTATGGGGAAAATTGGGAAAGTTACAATGAGCAAAATCTCTGGCCTGAAAATACCTAAATAAGTGGGATTGTGGGAGGCCAAACTTAGTTTGGAGGTTATCAAAGGAAGTAAAAATGTTCTTGTCATAAAGTTGATCAAAGTTTACCAGTCCCTTCTCTTTCCGCAGAGAAAAAGTCGGATCAAGTGAAGCTGGTGGAAATAAGTGATTTTCACAAAGGGGCATTAGTAGGGAAAGACAGGTGATTTTAAAGTGCCGTTTAAATTGTCTGAGGATTTTCATAGTAGATAATACAATCGGGTTGGAGGTGACTTTAGTGGAATGAACATTTAGAGGTGAGCATAGTAAGACTGATAACGACACGTGACTAAGCTTCCATCTGACACCAGTCTGTGTTGGGGGTGTTGTACCAGGTATAGACCTTTTGAATATTGGCTGCCCAATAATATGCCCTGAAATCTGGCAATGCTAGGCCTCCCTTGTCCTTTGGTCTTTGCAATACTAAGTGTTTTGCATTTGGAGTCTTTCCTGACCAATAAAATGTGAAATAATCTTATCCAATTCATTGAAAAAACTTTTGGGCAGTTATATAGGTAAACACTGGAAAAGAAATAAAAATTTTGGTAGAACACTCATTTTGATAGAATTTATCCTGCCTAGGAGTGACAGTGGGAGATTATTCCAGCGTGATAGGTCTGACTTCACCTTTGTAACCAGCTCTACAGTGTTATGCTTATGTAGTAAAGGGAGACTATCCAAAATATTAATTCCTAAATATTGAAACCTAGAAGAGGCTCATTAGGAGGAAAGCATTAGCTTTTTTTTATATTCAACTTATAACCAGAAAAGGAACCAAAAGTGTATAAAATGTCCAGAAATTTGTCCATGCAGACAGTGGGATTTGAGACATAGAGTAAAAGGTCATCTGCATAAAGTGATACTCTGTGCTCGTTCCCGTTCCTATATACCCCATTAAAAAGCGGTGAGCTCTTAAGGGTAATGGAAAGCGGTTCTATTGCAACGGCGAACAGCAATGGTGATAGTGGGCATCCTTCGCGGCAGCCGCGTGTTAAAGGAAAGAAGTTGGATTGTGTCAAGTTTGTTTTTACACTGGCAACTGGGGCACTATATAATAATTTAATCCACGAAACAAAGCTCTGGCCAAAGCCAAACCTATTTAAGACTGCGAATAAATAATTCCATAATTCCATTTGTTAAAGAAAAAATATTATTTTTAGTTTTTAATACAGTTAATCTTATGGCATGTGTAAAAGGTATGTTGAACACTCTCATTTTGAACATATTTCTTAATTTTGAACAAGTTTGTGAAGATAACCTTTCCTTGAACCAAATTACTGAATTTAAGTTTGTTCCTGAGAATTTATGGCAGGAAGAGGCCCCGCATTCCACAGCTATTCTGTGAGGTCTTATCTTATGTTTTCTTTAGCCAGAAGACCTTAGAATTCCTGGACGCCAGGCCATAAATTAGGGGAGTTCTAAGTTTCTCTGAGTGTCAGAGATAGCTGCTGGTTGGAGGAGCAAAAGCCAGCCTTATTTGAATAAATTAAATACAAGAGGATAAAACTTTCTACACAGAAGTAACAAATCAGATTTGCTCTTGCAACTCTCCAAAGATGTCTTTGTACGTGTTTGCTTTCTTTCCTTCTCTCCATTTATGTCAGGTAATTGAATGTATGTCTCTGCTGTTCTGCAGTTTCTGGTGTAAGTTTGTGCATTGTCTTATTTCTAAGTTTATGCATTGTCTTATATTGGATTAAACTCTGTAATTCTGTGACGTCAACACGCATTGCTGGTTTTCCTTGTGGCCACACGCAGCTCGCCGAGAGGACCTGGGATATAAAGGAAGAGAGAAAGCCTTTTTCCAAAGTTAACTATTTTAGAATATTTTTCTTCCTTAACACATTCCACTCTTTCAAAAGCTTTTTCAACATCCATAGAAATTACCATCTCAGGGTCTTGTGATTCAGGCTTCGACAGTATTATATTGAGCAGACGGAATACATTTGAGGATGATTGTCTACCTTTTATAAACCCCGTTTGGTCCTTTGAGATTATTTTTGGCAGGCAGGGGTCGAGGCTGCCGGCGAGGGTTTTAGCCAATATCTTATCGTCACTATTGAGCAAACTGACAGGTCGCCAGTTGCTGCAGTTCTCAAGGTCTTTATTTTTCTTTGGGATGAGCGATATTGATGCTTGAGTTAAAGTCAACGGAAGGGTGCCACGTTCAAGGGAGTCATTAAACATGTCCAATAATAAAGGAGCGAGCTGGTCAGAAAATTTCTTGTAAAAGTTGGAGGTAAAGCCATCCGGGCCTGGTGCCTTGTTACTCTGCATTAATTTAAGGCTGGCTTTCACCTCTTCCAGATTGAGAGGGGCATCTAGAATGTTTTTGGAATTATTGTCCACAGAGGGGAGAATTAAATTATCTAGGAATTGGTTCATTAGAGTAGTGTCTGATTAGGCTTCTGATTTGTATAAATCAGAGTAATATGAAGCAAAAGTATTGTTTATCTCAGTTGAGTGTGTAACTAAAGTTTGGGGGTTGTTACGAATTTGAGTAATGAATTGGGAAGAGGATTGATGTTTTAGTTGCCTTGCTAGTAACCAACTAGCCTTGTCTCCATATTCATAATAAGTGCCCCTTGTACGCTTTAAAGGAAACTCTGCTTTGTTTGTGGAAATAAGGTCAAATTCAGTCTGTAATTTCAGTCTCTCCATATGGAGAGTAGCATTGGCTGAGATGAAGAGCTGTCTATCACTCTGAGAAATTGCTGCAATCAGTTCCAGTTGTCCTTGCCTTTCATCCTTTCGTGCCCTGGCATTTTATGAAATAATTTCTCCATGGATTACTGCTTTGAGGGTTTCCCACAGAAGAGAAGGTGAGGTAGAGTCAGATTTGTTGTTTTCAATAAAGCGGGAAATCTTATCAGAGATAAATTCGCAAAATTTGTCAGATGATAAGCTTCCAACGTTTAATCTCCAGTGTGAGTGGCCTTTGGATTTAGGGGCTAATTCCAGGTCTAACTATAAGGGGGCATGGTCTGAAATGAGTATCGATGAGTATTCACATTGTTTCACTGAGGGTGTTGGGATCTGGAGTTCTATCCACCTTTCTCCAGCAGAGGGCGCCCTAGGTCTCCTGGAGCTGAAGCTGACGACCACAACTGCAGCTCATTGGCTCATCAGGAGACCAGCATTTAAGCAGCGGCAGGACAACACTTCAGCGCCAGAGTGTTAAGCCAGTTACGGTTAGCAAGCCTGAGCCAACCTGCCTGTCTGATTCTCTGACTTCCCTGAAAACCTGAATCTGAAATCTAACCAGTTTTTGTCCTCTCTGCTTCTTAGTAAGAAACCTGACTGAACCCTGGAACACTGGAAGAGTTTTTCAGCTGAACCTGCCTGCCTGCTCTCAGAAGCACATCTGAGGATCAAACTATCTGAACCTGCCTGTCCGTTCTCTGGAAGAGAACTGGAAGAAACTCAGAACCTAAACACTGACAAGTCTGAAGTCGAGCCCTGCCATTGCCTAGCCCTCTGCCGACCATCTGCCTCTGGACCCTCCTGGTTCCCTCCCTCTGTTGCTCAGCCTGAACCTCACCACAGGTACAGACATGCACAACTCCTCTGATAAGATCAACAGCTTCCTGGCAAACCTAACTGTCCCTCTCTGCAGAGAACCCTGTGTGACCAGTCCCGGATTTGTTTCCCAGGATCACTTATTAACTTTGTGTTTTCTCAATAAACAGTCAAACTTTTCATCTGTTTCCCTGTGTGTTCTGCATGTGGGTTAGGCACCTAAATCCCATCATGACAGAGGGTAGTAAAAGCTTATCAAGAAAAAAGTTATCTATCCGGGAGTATGTCTGATGAACCTGGGAGTAAAAGGAAAACTCTTTTGCTGTCGGATGGTAAAAGCGCCACACATCTACACTGCCAATTTGATCTGTGAACACAGACAAACATTTAGCTGCTTTGGATTTAGTTATTTTTCTTAAACAGGATCTGTCGAGCATGGGATTGATAGATAAGTTAAGATCCCCTCCAAAGATGAGATGATGTGTGTCTAGGCATGGAATGGAAGACATAAAGTTAGGGCAGTCCCAGTTAGGGGCATAAACACAAACCATAATAACCAGGTTTTGAAACAGCACACCAACAACAATAATATAACCGCCATTGGGATCAGATATGACCTGTTCCGCTGAGAACTGTACTCGTTTGTGCAGTAAAATAGCTGTACCTCTCAAGCGGCTGTTAAAGTTGGAGTGGAACACCTGTCTCACCCAGGGTTTTCGCAGTCTGATGTGGTCGCAAAGACAAAGATGGGTTTCTTGGAGGAACACTATGTCTGTTTTCATACACTTAAGATGTGACAGTACTTTTGTCCTTTTAATAGGTCCACCGAGCCCCCTTACGTTCCAGCTTGTGAACCTGAAGGTTCGCCCTGTGTCCTTCTGGCTTATGTCAATCATGAAATCAGTGTTAAACTGTCAGTCCTGTAAATGCTGATGGAATGGTGGCCTAGCCAGGTCAGTTTAGTAATGTGAGGCAAGGCAGCAACAACATATACAAAGCTATCGTGCAAGTCAATGAAAAAAGAAAATACTCTTCTATTAAAAATAAATCGAAAAAACAAAGAAATCCAAAGCACAACAGAAAATGTCCTTAGTGACACCTTTATGTTTAAAACCTTCTTACATATGTGTCCTAACCTAATCTGAAACACAGATAAGCATGCAGGAATTACCATTTTACACAACCGATTGACTGGAGTTTGCTTCCCTCCTAACTTGTTGGGATCTGGAGATCTGCCACCTTTCTCCAGCAGAGGGCGCCCCGGGTCTCCTGAGCTGAAGCCACCAGCACACCTGCGGCTGATCATCTCATCAGGAGACCAGCTTATAAGCAGCGGCTTGTCTTCCCTTCATTGCCAGAGTGTTGAATCAGTTACGGAAGATCCTGACTGAAAACCTTCCCAGTAGTCCCCTGCCTGCCTGCTCTGAGAAGCCAAACCAGAAGATCCAATCACCTGAACCGGCCCACCAGCTCTCTGGGAGAGAGCTTGGATAACCTCAAGTCTGAAGTCAGTTCCTGCCGCTGCTAAGCCCTCTGCCGATCCTCAGTCTCTGGACCCAACCGGTACCCTCCCTCTGAGGCTCAGCCTGAAACTCTGGACAGTGAACCCCGTGTGACCAGCCCTGATCTGTTTCTTGCATCTCATCCCTGACCTGTGGTTTCCTCAATAAACTGTTAACTTTTTCCTCTGTCTCCTGGTGTTCTGCATTTGGGCTAGAAACTAGTACCCAACATGACAAAACACTCTGGCCAACAACCTAGCCCAGCGGAGACACTCCGGAGGATGTTGGAGGAACAACAGACTCAGATTCTGAACCTGGAAACCGCCCTTCGTGAGAGTCACGAACATCAAACTAAGAGGTTTGAAAGTGCCATCCGTGAGTTTCACACCCGTTTAAATATGACTATTGAGACTGTGCAGAGCTTAGCCGGCTTTCTCAGAGAAGCTACTCCCAGAGCGGAGCCAGCTCAACTTCCTATTCCGGAACCAGATCCGCCTCAAAGGTCAGAACCTGTTCCGTCACTTCCAGAGTTCCGTCCGTCTCTTCCAGAGAAATTCTCAGGTCTTTCTAGTAAATGCAAAGGATTTTTGTTTTAGTGTAAATTAATTTTTGAACACTCCCCGTCCAGCTTTTCCAATTAAAAGAGGAAGATCGGATTTATTCTCTCAGCTAACCGGAAGAGCTCTCGAATGGGCTGAAGCCAGATTTGCCTCAGAAACCAGTTTCCGGTGTACTTTTGAACAATTTTTAAAGGAGTTTTCCCAAGTCTTTAATCAGGATTCTGAAAAAGCAATTGATTCTCGGGCTCTATTAAGTCTGAAGCAGGGAAATCGGACTGTGGCCGATTTCTCGATAGACTTCCGGGTCAAATCGGCAGCATCCGGCTGTAATGAATGCGCACTTAAGAGCACCTATTTCCAGGCTCTAAACGAAGAGATTAAAGACGAACTCGCCTCGATCAATGAACCTGAAACTCTGGAAGACCTCATCAGATTGACTATTAGCCTGGATAACCGTCTGCGAGCCAGATCCAAGCCAAAAGTTAGAGGTCATGTTTTACCTGTTTCCGTTTCTATGGCCAAGAAAAGGGACGTCTCATCCTCTTTTGTTTTCCCTGAAGATGAGTTCAGAACTGCCCAACCTGTATCTGACCCTGTGACTAGAACTAATTTTGTTTCTCCAGCCTTAGAATCATCTGAGGGTGAGCCTATGCAGATTGGTCACACTAGGCTCACACCCGATGAGAGGCAAAGGAGGTTTAAAAAGAACCTTTGCATATATTGTGGAGAACCTGGACACTTCGTTTCGACCTGTCCAGCTAAGATAAAGAGTCGGGGCTCGCCAGAAATTATGAGGAGTCTGGAGAACCATCTACAAGATAAGAGATCTCCTCATCTCCTGTTACCTGCTACTCTGTTTGCCGCTAATCAGACTATCACTTTGTCTGCATTTATTGATTCCGGTTGTCAAAGGAATTTAATTGACTCTAACCTTGTCCGACAATTAAACATTAAAACTATCCCCTTGAAGAAGCCTCTTAGAGTCTCAGCCATTGATGGAAAGAGGTTACACCAAGTTACTCACAAGACTCAGCCTCTTCAGCTCCAGATTTCTGGTAATCACCAAGAGCCTATAACCTTTTTTGTTTTCCCTTCAGCCTGTTCTTCCTTAGTTCTGGGGTATGAGTGGTTAGAGCAACACAACCCTCATATAAATTGGACTGAGAGACACGTTGAATCATGGTCTGCCTCCTGCCAGGTCTCCTGTCAGTCAACCTGTCCCCGCTCTGCCGAACCTACAAGAGTCCCTCTGCGGCCGCCCCAAGCGTCCAAGAGCCCTCAGTTGGTCCTCCAGGCCACCTCGGAGGCTGCACCTGTGCCGTTGTGGGCGGCTCCCTCCATGCTGCTACCAGAGCCGCAGTCGGCGGTCTCCTCTGTTCCTGTTTCGGAACCGCGGTTGGCGGTTCCCTATGAATCTGCTCCCGTGCCACAGTGGGCGGTCCCCTTCTGGACCCGTTTCTGAGCTGCCACCGGTGGTCCTTCGTGAATCCTCTGAGACTTTTTGCCCTTGCCCACCCTGGGTGGGTTGTTTTTTTTGTTGTGGACTTATTTTATTTTTTTTCCTTTGGTTTCGGCTGATCATCTCATCAGGAGACCAACTTATAAGCAGCGGCTTGTCTTCCCTTCATTGCCAGAGTGTTGAATCAGTTACGGAAGATCCTAACTGAAAACCTGGAGCTTTGGAGAAGCTTACTAGCAGTCCCCTGCCTGCCTGCTCTGAGAAGCCAAACCAGAAGATCCAATCGCCTGAACCTGCCCGCCAGCTCTCTGGGAGAGAGCTTGGATAACCTCAAGTCTGAAGTCAGTTTCTGCCGCTGCTAAGCCCTCTGCCGATCCTCAGTCTCTGGACCCAACCGGTACCGTCCCTCTGACGCTCAGCCTGAAACTCTGGACAGTGAACCCCGTGTGACCAGCCCTGATCTGTTTCTTGCATTCCATCCCTGACCTGTGGTTTCCTCATTAACTTTTTCCTCTGTCTCCTGGTGTTCTGCATTTGGGCTAGAAACTAGTACCCAACATGACAAAACGCTGGAAATATGTACACCTATTTAATATTTGACAGCGTAAAAAAAAACAAAAAAAACTGGTACTTAACAGAACTCAAACGGAATTGTGCTTTTCATAAGAAATCTTGAACAAATATTTAACCGCACAAACGTTGTTTTTTTTTTACTCATAACTGGAGCTTACATATTAGGAGCTTATTTATGAGTCTGTAACTAAATTCAGCTCTGGGCTGAATCTTCCAGCTCCAACCATATATCTATAGTGTCTAAAGTTCAGTTCTAGTAGTGCTCCGTGAAAGTTAGAAGATGTGTGTAACAAGACGTCAGGTCTTCACTTACTGCCCATACCACGGTAGAAACGCTCTGCCGCCTCCGCGGAGTCAAACAGGTGAGACTGACCGTCAACAGTGATCCAAAGCCGCTCCGGATAGAGGAGCCCAAAGCGTATCCCATCCTTGTAGAGAGACTTCACTTTGTTGAACGATGCCCGTTTCTTGGAGAGCGCCCACGCTGAAATCCTCAAAGATCCTTATGGAATGCCCCTGGTATGAGATGCTTCGTGTTTCTTCGCCCACAGCAGCACTTTCCCTTTCTGGATGTAGCTATGAAAGCGCACAATAATGGGCCGGGAACCCTGCGGCGGTTTCGGCCCCAGGCTGCGGTGAGCTCAGTCCAGTTCAAATGTCGAATCTTGTAAAGCGCCTCCAGTCACGTCCTTAAACAGCGTGGTCATGAAAAGACGAGCATCGGTCCCCTCCACTCCTTCAGGGATGCCGATCACACGTAGATTCTGCCGTTTGGAGTGTGAAATCAGGTCCTCGACTGCCCGCTGTAGCTTTTCATTCGACTGAGTGTTGGTCTCCACCTTGGACTTCAGCGCAGCCACTTCGTGTTGCAGAGTCGTCAGGTCATCTGAGTGGGAAGTGAGGGCTGATTCCATTACGGAGATGGTAGCTGTGTGTGAAGCTACTATATCAGCGATCTTTTGCAGAGAAGCTTGGATAGGAGCCATGGCAGTGTTCAAGGAGGAGGTGAGTTCACCTGTTGCGTCTTTGTGCAATTTCTGAAGTTCACCGACGAGCATGTCCAGTGTTAACGGTTGTTTACCACCTGTTGCTACATTGCTAGCTTCTGCCTATCTAGTATCTTTATTCTGCGGGCTGAATTGCTGAGTCAGCTGAGGCTGTTTTTTTCTTTGGCAGGTCCTGTGGGTTTTGCTCATTTTAGTTTCAAAAGTGTTGCTGAAAAGAAAATCTGTCAAAAAGTGTTAAAGTTAAAAATGGTCAGGGAGCAAACTCTAGGCATGTGATCACTCTGCCGCTATTACCAGAAGTCTCCAGAGTTATTTTCATTTTAATTAGATTATCATGATTTACTTGGTATTATTTGCTAATTTATTAGATTTTGGTCGTGGGCAACACACTCTCTGGATGGAGTAATGCAGGGGTGTCAAAGTGTCATTCCAGAAAGGGCTGTGTGGCTGCTGGTTTTCTTTCCACCCAAGCAGTAGCACACCAGACTCCATTCATCCCATCAAGTCATCAGGTTAAGACTAGACTCACCTTGATGAGATGAATGGAGTCTGGTGTGCTACTGCTTGGGTGGAAAGAAAACCAGCAGCCACACGGCCCTTTCTGGAACGACTCTGACACCTGTGGAGTAAAGAGTGGGTAACAGTAGAGAAGCTGCAGAGATGTGTGTTAAACTACAACTCTGCTTCCTGGTCTGCACCCTGGGGGGTCAGGGTTTTGAAGGACTAATAAATGTGGCCAGATTCTTAGAAAGAAGAGCTGCACCATCCAAAGTGGGATAGATGCCGTCTCTCCGAATCAGACCAAGCTTTCCCCAAAAGGATTGGCAATTATTCTTGTAGCCCACGTTGTTTTCAGGACACCACCTAGACAACCAGCGGTTGAATGACGACATGCGGCTAAACATGTCATCACTGGTCAGATCAGGGAGGGGACCAGAGAAAATGACGGACTCCGACATTGTTTTGGCAAACTTACAAACCAAAGCAACACTAATTTTAGTGACCTCTGATCGGCGTAACCGGGTGTCATTACCACCAGCGTGAATAACAATCTTACTGTTTTTAGCCTTATCCTTAGCCAGCAGTTTCAGGCAGGATTTGATGTCGCCCGTTCTGGCCCCCGGCAAACATTTGACTATGATCCCTGGTGTCTCTACTGCCACTTTTCTGACTATGGAGCTCCCAATCACCAGAGCGGGCTTCTCAATGGGTGTGTCACTGAGTGGGGGAAAACCGGTTAGAAACGGGTTGGTGGTGACCAGTGGGCAGATTCCGCTTCTACACTTTCTGCCTACAGTTACCCAATCGCCTGGCTGGTCAGGCACTTTTGGAGGACAGCTATGTGGGGAGCCTACTTTAACTCCTGGATGTTCAACAGCCTGAAGCCTGGATTTTAACTCTGACACCCTCACCTCCAAAGCTAAAAAAATACTGCAGTTATTACGCATACCATTATCTTCCTCAATGAGCTCAACAATTTCTTCGGAAGATATAAGTAGCTGAACACCAACCCTGCGAAGAAAGTGACACCACACCCCGACGAACAGGTGTTTAGACTCGAAACATCAGCAGTGCGGAAAGTTCTTAAGAAGGTCAACGTGCAGAAAGCTGCAGGTCCTGACAACATTCCAGGTCGGCTGATCAAAGAATGCTCGGACCAGCTGACCCACGTGCTCACGGACATCTTCAACGCGTCCCTGGACCAGGCCATCGTCCCATGGTGCTTCAAGTCTGCCACTGTCCTTCCGGTCCCAAAGACAACCACCATCACGTGCCTTAAAGACTTCCGCCCCATCGCACTCACATCCTCCATCATGAACTGCTTCGAAAGACTTGTTAAGGACCACATTATCTCCACACTCGCACCATCACACGACCCGTTCCAGTTTGCATACCAGTCTAAGTGCAGAGCAGAGGATGCAGTCTCCATTGCTGTCCACCCGAGCCTGGAGCACCTGGAGGAGAAGAACACCCACGTGCGGATGCTATTCCTGGACTTTAGCTCAACATTCAACACGCTCATCCCCCAGGACCTGGTAGGCAAACTGGCCCCCCTAGGAATAAACACCCCCCTCTGCAACTGGCTGCTGGACTTCCTCACTGACAGAACCCAGGCTGTCAGAGTGGGGAACAACACCTCCGACGTCTTCACCTGCAGCTGGTCACCCCACATCTCCTCACTGGTGAAGAAGGGCCAGCAGCGCCTGCACTTCCTGCGTCAGATTAAGAGAGCATCCCTCCCACCCCCCATTCTTCAGACCTTCTACAGAGGGACCATCAAGATCCTGCTGACCAGCTACATCTCCATCTGGTCTTGGAGTTGCAGGGCCTCTGACTGAAAGTCTCTACAGAGGGTGGTGAGGACAGGGGAGAAGATCACAGGGGCGCTGCTCCCCTGCATCAAGAACATCACGGACAGGCGCTGCCTACCCCAGGCTCACCAGATCCTCTCCGACCCCACCCAGCCCAACTATGGACTCTTTTCCCCCCTGACGTCCGGCAGAAGGTTCCGCAGCATCTTCTTCCGAACAACCAAACTGCTGAACAGTTTCTTCCCCCCGGCCATCAGAATGCTTAACGCCACATAACACTCCTCCCCCCATGGACATGGGCAATACATGCACCATAGTTTAGTTTTGTCTTCATTTTAATGTTTCATTTTCAATAACTCTTTTCATTCAATAACTCTGCAATATTTATTTATAGATGTTACTTCTTCAATAACTCATTGCAATATATTTGTATATATACTGTATACTCTTACCCTGTGTATAGCTAGCTCTTACTCATAGAAAACATATTTAATGTAGAGGAATAAGGTCTTAGAATCAGAATAAGAATCGGAATCAGGTTTATTGCCATTGTTGTGAAGGAGTTCACAGACTAGGAATATTTTATGGTACAATCGTGCAACATGAAACATATAATATGGAATAGGTAAATAAAATTATAAAAATATCTAAAAACACTGTGAGTGTTTAGCTCTGTTACACTGGTAGCCAAGTGATCGACATTTTATTGTCAAGATTCACCTTGTGTTTTTTGTGCAATGACAATAAAGGAAGTCTAAGTCTATCACTAAAGGAGGCAAAAGAATAACTGAACATCTGACACAGAGAGCAGGAGAGGGGAGAGGAAGAAGGAAGCGCTGGAAAAGAGTCAAGGGAGGGGGAGAGAGAAGCCATAGTGATGTTAAGCTAACGCTAGCCTAGGCTAGCTTCTCCTTACTACCAGAAATAAAACCGTGTGAAACTGACAAATGCTCAGGAGAAACGTGCAGCAGAAGGCGCTATGTTTTAAAGTAGTTCTGGTCAGTTGGAGTTACTTAGATACAGAGATATCACAGAAAAAATAACTTCAGATGAAGATCATCTGGACAGCAACAACACTCAGTTACTCCAAACAGGAATTGAACAGGCCCAAACAGGAAGTCAAGGTCATGTCTCCCGTCATGTGAATCCATACCCCATTTGCCTTGTCCCCCAATGCTCCCTTCTCGACCCATGCCTGTTTTTCATTTGGGGCTGCAGCTGTCTGCATGTCAATGATTTCCATCAACCCAGTGTCCTGTGCGGCTACGGATGCCTGAAGCAGCTGCGATTTAGGTTCTGTTTTTGTCTTGTACCCAGCAACATTTTTCGCAGTCAGTATAACCTTTGAAGTGCTGGACTGATGTGCAGAACACTTCACAATGGCAACCTGTTCTGGTTTTGTCAAAGCTCTTTTAGGTGCAGCATATGTGTAACATTTTTGACTACCTTTCCTGTGGTAGTCAAAAAAATCAGTTCTTAGCCAATGTTTTAGATCTAGGTGCACTGTTTTTACCATGTGTGCAGAGTCTGTCTATATGTTCAGCTTTTTTTCTTCATGAAAATACAGGCACGGATGATGGGGCGTGTGCCACGTGTACCCGGCAACAGGACTATGTCTGGCAGAGGAAGAAACAACAGCATAAGATGCCACCACTCCTTCCCCTGATTTTGTGTGACTATGACCATCTGTGAAAATGTCAATTGCTTCATCTATGGGGTCATCAGTGCCTCACAAACGTGAGGGAAACAATCCATGGTGGGAGCTGCCATGTTGGTTTCTGTATCAGTATAGAACACATTTGGCTGGAGTAAAACTTCCTGCATTTTGGATGTTTGCCAAGGGTGAACTTGTTGCCTGAAATGTAACTTACTAACGCATGATGTGTGTGGACCCTGGTGCCCTGTCCCCTTGACATGAGGTTCCCTTTATTGCTTTAGCAATAGCACAAAGTGCTCTGGTGCATGTTGGGTGTCCGACCTCTACGGGATCCAGCTTAGTGCTGTAATAACACAGAACCCGCCTTCCCATGTTGCCCTGCTGCCACAACACAGAGGACACAAAACCCTCTTATTCCTTTACCTCCAATTCAAATTTTTTTGTCAAATCAGGGGATGCTAATTCTGTTGCTTCATTCAAACATGGTTTTAGCAGTATAAACGCCTGTTTTGCCTGCATATTCCAACATACCGGTGCTTATAGGTTACTGTATCCAGCCGCCATAAGCATCTTCCTCAAAGGTGCTGCGGTTTCTGTAAAGTCAGGCACATAATTTTTGTTATAATTTGCCATTCCTAAAAATGACATGAGCTCACGTACCGTGCTTGGTTTCGGATGTGTGAGAATGCTCCTCTTATGTGCTTCCGTAATCCCCACTCTAGCTGAGGTTATCACCCTTCCTAGAAACACCACTCATGGTCTGCAGCACTGTAACTCTAGAGACTCTAAAACCCTTAGACCCCAGCAATGCCAAAAAAATCTGCACTCAACTGACCCACCTCGAGTTCTGTCTGCCCTGCAAGGAGAATGTCATCCATGTACTGCAGCACACAGCACCTGTCCAAAAGAGGATGTTGAAATGTCATCATAAATGTTTGTAAAACATGATTAAAGTGGGAGGGGCTGTCGGTCAATCCCTGCGGTAAACTGGTATACGTGTATTGTTGACCCTCAAACGTGAAAGCAAAAAGCTCCCGGCAACTTTCCGGGATGGGTATAAAAAAGAACTCGTTAGTGAGATCAAGCATAGTAAAAAATCTGTAATCATTTTCCAGATTCGAAAGCATCATGTACGGATTTGGCGTGTCATAATGTGTGGACTTAAGCCCTCCATTTATTTTTCTGAGGTCATGCACTAACCGGTAACAATTTTTCCCAGGTTTAGCAACAGGTGAGATGGGAGTGTTGTAAGGAGAACCGCATAAAGTTAGTACCCGGGATGACAAAAGGCCGGCAATCGTACCCCATATCCCTTCTGTCTTTTCAGCCGAGAGCGGATATTCTGGTGGATGTATTACTTTTCAGATTTCATTTCTAAAAAGAGCGGGCTAACATCAGTGCACAGGCCTACATCATAAGGCCCCTTTGACCACTAGGGCCTCCGAACTAATTCAGAAACCTTTTTGGGATTTTCAAATCTATTCCCCCTCCCGGGTTTCTCCCCTTTTTTTTAAATTCCAAAATTTTATTTTTTAGGTGTTAAAAAGGGGTTTTAAATTTTGGGGGGCCAAAATTTGGGGAAACCCCCCAAATTCCCCTCTTTCATTGACCTTTTTTCTGGTCCGTTTTTTGGGGGCCTTCCCTTTTTGGGCCCCTAAAGGGTGGGGGTCCCTTTTTCCCCCTTTTGGGGAAAGTCACAATTTGGGTTTTTTCAAGGGGGTTGGTTTTTAAACAAAAACCCCGGGGTACAGAATTTTTTTTAAACCCCCCAATCCCCCGGGTGTTTTATCAACCTAATTTTTCAGTTAAATCCCCTTTGGTTTTCGGGAGAAAAAATTATTTTTTTTATAAATTTTTTTGATTTTACCTAGGCAAAAAAACAAATTTTAAAAAAAAGGGCTAGATCGGGTTTACAACCCCCATAAAATTTGGCGCCGGGCGGGAAGACAATATATCGACAATAAATAGGTATGACTGGGGGGGGAAAAAAAAACAATTTTTAAAACAAGAGCCAATACGAATGCCGTTAATTGGGGGGGAAAATTTTACTCAGGCGATTTTTTCCGCGAATACCACAACAGCCCCAGAAAATTTGCAAAAAAACAATTTTCCTTTTAAAAGGATTTAAATGGGCCGGAGATTTATTTACAAAAAGACACCAAAAGCAGCGAGCAAAAAATGTTTTAAAAAGGGGTCCCCCCCAAATGAAAAATTTTTAAATTTTAAAATGAAAATTTTTCCAAAAAATCCCCCTTGCAAAATGCAAAAAAATCAAAGAAAATTTTAAAAGCTTACCAATAAAAATTTTCACTTATGTTAAAAAAATTATTTCAAATTTTTCCAAAGAAAATGAAAAAACCCCCCTTTTTTAAAAGTGGGGGTTAATTTTTGGGACTAATTTATAATGGGTACCCTAAATTGTAAACAAAAAAAACCCATCGGTTTTAAATGGGGGGTTTTTTGGAAAAGGAAAAAGGCGGTCCCCCCGGGGGGTCCCAAAATTCTTTTCCGGGAGCGAAATTTTTCCCAAACCAAACGGGTACCCAAAAAAAATTTTTGGACTTTAAAAAAAAAAAAAATGACAGATTTACCCAATAGGTCTTACAGAAAAGGGAAAATGCTTGGGTTCAACGTGGTCAAAAAAACAACCAGCCCCCAATTTTTGGGCCCCCAAAACGTATCCCTTTTTAAACCCAAAGCTGTGTTGTCTTGGGGATCCCCCCACAAAACCCCCCTCCCAACCCCCCCAAACGTTTCCCCTTTTCTTCGAACAAACCCCCCCCAACCATCCGGGTCCCCACCCCCTTTTTTCCCCCAAACACCTTTTCCCTTTAGATACCCCCCCAAAGGAAACCTGGAAGGAACCCCTTTGGTTGTTAATCTATAACAAAATAAAAATAAAAAATGAAAAAAGTTTCCAACAAGTTTAACTAAAACTCTTATTTTGGGGAAATACCAAAATTTTTAATTTTTTTTTTATTAAAAAATAAACCAATTTTTTCCATGTATTTATGCCCCAAACTTAGAAACCTATTTTTATCCCCCTTTTTTAAAAATTTCAAACCCCCCTTTTTTTAAAAACCCCCCAAAAAAAACCAAAAATTACTTTCAAATTTTTAAAAATTTTTTCCCATTTTTTAAAAAAAAAAAAAAATTTTTTTTAAACCCCCCCCCCCCCCCCAAAAACACCCTTTTAAAAAAAAAAACCCCCAAAAAAAAAACCCCCCAAATGTATTTTTAATTCTAACTTTTTTTTCTTTTTTAAATTTTCCCTTTTTTTTTTTGGGGAGTTTTAAAAATTTGTTTTTTAAAAATTTTTTCCATTTTATTAACATTTATCCCCAAAAATTGGGCCCCTTAGATAATCCCCTGGGGAAAAAAAGTAAAAAACTTTCATTGAAAAAAATTTTAATCATTTTTTAAAATATGGAATTTTTAATTTTTTTTTGCAAAAAAAAATTCTCAGAAACCCTTTCATGGCAAGCATTCTGCTCTGTTCTGATCTGGGCGGGGTTCGCCCCCCCCTACTTACACAATAAAAACAGCCGAGTCATAACAAATTACAACACTTTTGGGTTTAAAATAAATGTTTTTAATAAACCCTTGAAAAGAACTTTTTTGTTATGGGGAAGAAGAATGTCTTGGGTTTAAAAACACCCCGCCCAAGAAAATATTGAAAATTTAAGGGGGAACGACGAGTGAAAACTTTTATAGTGAGTTTTTAGAATATTAATATATAAAAGAAGAAATAAAAAAAAAACCACAACACCACCCCTTTTGATTATAAAAAAGGGTATTGTCCTTGTTAATCATATTATAAAAAAAAAAAAATTTAAAGAAAATAAAAAAAACTAAGAAACTATAATTGTGAGTATATGTAAAGAAAGCTAAAATCTAAGAAACTAAAAATTGTGAATATATGTAAAGAAAGCTAAAAATTAAAAAACCAAAATTGTGAATAAATGTAAAGAAATCTAAAAACTACAAAACTGAAATAAAAAAATAAGAAAAATAATGATAATTAAAAAATTATAAATCAAAAATCCACAACTGCATTAAGTCGGTGGACAATGTTAAATGATTATAATAGATGCAAAAATTATGGAAAAGATTATGATAGCTAAAATATGTTGCCAATAAAAAAAGCCCTGGAATCACACCTTAGTTGGCAAAAATATTTACTGTTTTTCCCCATTATGATACTTTTATGGTAAAATATCTATTTGCTGAAAATTTTAATTTTTAGTTCTTATCATTTTCAGTTACCCTTTTTGTTTCCCTGGAAAGAGAAAAGTTCAAATCAGTCAAAACAATAGACCTTTCATCTCTACAAACTGTAAGTCAAATTATTAATCTGAGCTTCATTAAAAGTAAAAAAAGGATCAATCTCTATGCAAAATGTTAAAATCATAACACAAAGATGTTTCACGCAGATGATGAGTTCAGCTCTTCAGAATCAGGGTCATTCAAAGCACACATTGAAAAGTTGGAGGATTTAATCTCAGCGCTCCTTTTTCCCAATGGTAGCTGAGATGACCCGATCATCAGAGTTCATTCTCTAATTTGATTTTTTTTTTATATATATACTCTAATAATCCCAGAGGGAAATTACTTCTCTGCATTCAACCCAGCCCATTGGGGAGCAGTGAGCTGCCATTGTGAGGCGCCCGGGGAGCAGTGTGAGGTTAAGGGTCTTGCTCAGGGACCCAGAGTGGCAGTCTGTGGGAGTGAGGGATCGAACTCACAATCTCAGGATTGAAAGCTCTATGCCCTAACCACTAGGCTGCCACTCCAGAAATCTCTGCCAATACTGACCATCAGCCATCAGGTGCTCATCTAACACTTGAAATTTATTTTTATTATCAAGAAAAGTAATATCAAACACTTAGATACTAAAAATGTTAATCTTTGATTAAAATACAACACATCATAACACATTTCCCTTCTCATTCATGTTGTATGATTAAAAAAATCAAAAAGCCAAAGCTGATGTCAGACATCTTCAGGTGGACGTCTTCATCTTTCTGTTGATGTTGGTCCCTTATACAGGCGACATTTTGTACGTGGTTCAATGGGTGGTCTGCAGAGCAGCTGGTCCTCAACACATCAGGTGGACGACTGATGTGTTAATTAACCAATCAGAGGGGATTATTCTGCCCCTATATTCTGATTTGTTTTGTTGAAGCTTTTCCTGGTTCCTTCCAGATGAGCTCAGATGAGCTCTGATCACTTTCTTTCATGACTTTGAGCCACACCTCCTCCTGCTGAAGGATGGAAGGATGGCTGAGAAGGTCCTCCATCAGGGTCTCCAGGCACCTTGGTCCCCCTGTAAAGCCGTCTCTAAGGGAAAAAAGGTCTTGTAGGTCATTTTAATGTGTCACCTGTCAGTCCTAGTCTGGCCAGAGGTCAGAGGTCTGGCCCGTTCTGTGGTCCAGGAAAGGGTCGACACGTCATGAGCTCACTGGGAGTCAAAGTTACCAACATGCTGAATTAAAGGAGCTGAGGGAAGGACAGATCAGATGTTATCTTACCCTTTCACAAACAATAGTAGATAAAACAAGTTCATGTAGCTTAAAGAACTTTAGATTAAAATTTGAACTTTGTCACAAATCATTGAATTATTTCATAATTTCAAACTTACCCAGTAAATGTACTTCCTTAGTATTCGGTTCTCTTTATCACTTCTGCAACTGCAGAAATCCAAACAAACTTCTCCTCAGTAGAGGAGGGAGGGGGACAGTGTGTGTCAGTGGACTGCAGCAATGTAAACAAGGGGAGACGCTGCAGCACAGTCTTCTGTTGCTTCCATCAGACATGATGTGTGTGGAAGAAGAATATAGGCTTTCTATCTGATTTCAAGAACGATGTTTCCAAGGCGAAGCAAAATCAAAGAACCAGAAACAAGAGTTTCATGAGGCGAAGAAACACCAAACCAGGGGTGCAAGAATCTGAACCATCAACAAAGCTTGTTTTTCCCAAACGCACATCAGACAGTCAGACTAAGGTGTTCAAACTTCATCCAGCAGTCTAGCAGTCGTTTCTGTCCTCTGCTGCTAAGAATTACCTCAATAGATCATTTTCCTTTACAAGGCCATTTTATACCCTTATTTATTTACTTTACTGGTTTAGTCATAATTTAGTAATTTATTTAGGTTGTTTATTTATTCTGCTCTCAACTATCAACCCAAATTCCACATGGACTGTTCCAGATGGAAAAATAAACAGCATCTATATGGATCCTTATTAGTTTAGCTTTGCTGTTTTTCTCTTGTTTTATCTTCTTTCCACCCTTTTCTTCATCAGTACAGGATAATACAGGAGGGTGTTAAATCCTGCTTGGCATTTCTGCCTGTCGCACCTCCTCCGGTGCCCATGGGTCAGCTGCAGGGTCATCGGCCAGGAACCACCATTCACCAACGTTTCGCCCCTTTAATCCTGGAACGTCTCCTGGTGGCGGGGCAGTGACAGGGACGTCTCCCTGTCACCCCCTGCAGCTGAAAGATGTTATTCTCTGCAACTGTTATCTGGGGGTTAGTTGTTATTCCCCCAGGTTCTGTCCTTCCTCCGCAGCCAGAGCCAAAAGCTCCCTTTCTCCGCCTCCTCAGCCAGTTCCTTTGTTGCCTTCCTCAGCCTTCCTCCCGTGACTCCCACGTCTTTCAGGAGGCGTATGGTCGACAACCCTGTGAAGCCTCGGCATCCGACCTCTACTGGGTAGATGGTAGTCTTCCAGCCCGCCTCCCGGCACTCCGCAGCCAGCTCTGAATACTTGGCCTTTTTTCGCTCAAAGGCAGCTTCGATCCCTTCCTCCATTGGCGCAGTGAGCTCAATGAGGGCTACCGCTCTTGCCTTTATGGACCACGCCACAATGTCTGGTCGGAGAGATGTGGTGGTGATTTCTGTGGGAAACTGAAGCTTCCTGTCCAGGTCAACCTTCATGCTCCACTCCTGGCCAGTAGTGAAGGGCCTTCCGGTTTCTCTTTGCTTGAAGCTTCTGATTCCTCCTTCCGCGACAAAGATGGTGGGGTCCTCTGCTGGCGATGGTGTTCTACTACCCTTTCTGCGCTCCTCCAGCACTTCGGCTAGCTTTCTCAAGACCTGGTCGTGGCGCCATCTATAGCGGCCCTGTGAGAGGGCCACTTTGCAGCCTGACAAGATGTGCTGGAGGCTTGCGTTGGGAGCATTGCAGAGTGCACAACATTCCTCATTTCCGAACCACTGATGAAGGTTCCGAGGACAAGGAAGCGTGTCATATGTTGAGCGGATAAGGAAGCTAAGTCTTGCCTGTGGGATCTTCCACAAGTCTGACCAACTGATGTTCCTGGTTGAGATTCCCTCCCAGGTTGTCCAGCTTCCTTGCCGTCCCTGAGACACAGCCTTGATCTTATAGCGGTCTTCCTCCATCCTCGTCACCTCCGCCACCACCATTTCCTTTCTTTCCTTGTGGTGGGCCTTGGACCAGAAGCGTGGTGCTTCTCCCCATCCTAGGCCTGCTCTTCCTACCTGCACCCTGCCTACAATCTCCTTGTGCTGCAGCCGGCTTACCGCTTGGTCAACCTCGGTCTGGGCGTTCCACTTGCGGCCAGTCAGGACCCTGGCGTTAGCATTCCTACCCAGCTCATCTGTGGACTCCCGTAGCTCGAGCACCAACCTGGTCTTTTCTTGCATGTAGCCCAGCTGTAGCGATCTTAGGGGTAGCTGGAGCATGTTCCTCCCAAATAGGCCGGCTTCAGAGAGGCACCGTGGCAGCCCCAACCACTTTCGGATAAATGAATTGGCTTTCCCATCCATCCTACTCACGGTTGATGAGGAGATCTCACTCATTTTCAGGGGCCACAGCAGTCTCTGGTAGAGTGTAAATTGGTAACACCAGACCTTGTATTTGCCCGGTAGTTGGCTTTGGTCAATTCTCGTCAGGCCATCAGAGAGCTGCTTCATAACAGTTTTCCCCATTTGCTTGTCAGAAAGCTCGGCAGTGTACTGCCTCCCAAGGCTTTTGATGGGCTGCTCTGCAAGGAGTGGGATCTTCTCTCCCCCGACGACGAAGGTGGTGTTGTCGTTCCGGACACCTCTCCTGAGTGACAGGCTACGGGACTTGGAGGGCTTGATCTTCATCCTTGCCCACGACATCAGCTCATCAATCATCCTCAGCAGTCTTGCTGTACATGGTGCTGTCTGAAGGAGGGTGGTGACGTCGTCCATGTAGCTCCTTAGCGGGGGGAGCCTCTGGCCAGTTGGCAGTTTTATTCCTCCTGCCATCTGCCTTGCACCGATGAGGATTATTTCAAACGCTGCTACAAACAGAGTAGGTGAAATGGCACACCCCATCGCTATTCCGACTTCAAGCCGCTGCCATCCAGTAGTGAAGTCCAGGGCAGAGAAGCACATTTGCAGGTTGTTAAAATAGCTTTTTACCATGCTTCTGATGCAAGCAGGCATGTGGAAGAACTCCATGGCGTAGATGATCAGCTGGTGTGGGACAGATCCATATGCGTTGGCCAGGTCAAGCCAGACGACATGCAGGTCAGTCTTGTCGCGCTTAGCCCTCTGGATCTGGTCCCAGATCATTGTGGAGTGCTCCACACATCCTGGGAACCCTGGCACCCCTGCCTTCTGACAGTTGGTGTCGATGTATTTGTTCTGGAGCAGGTAGGTCGTCATCCTTCTGGCTAGCACAGAGAAAAAGATCTTTCCCTCTACATTTAGAAGGGCGATGTTACGGTACTGCCCTATGTCCTTGGAGTTTGTTTCCTTGGGAATGAAACCGCTACTGCTCTTTGCCACTCGACTGGAATGAGTTGTTTTTTCCAGGCAGTTCTCATTAGGTACCATAGCAGCTCTAGTACCTTAGGGCAGTTCTTATAGAGCTTGTAGGGGACTCCATTGGGGCCTGGTGCAAAAGAAGACCTCGCTTTCTCCACAACTTGCCTAACCTCACTGAGCTTGGGAGGCATGGTGTTAAACTCAACAGTTGGTTGTGCAGGCTGCGGTAAATATCCTGGTGTTCCTAAGGGGACATTCCTTTGTGGATCGCTGTACTGATTCCTGACATGCTGTTCCAATTGCTCCCTGGTAGTTTCAAGCTTGCCAGTCTTCTTTTCCTCCAGCAGCTGTCTGGCATGCTTGAAGGGATCCTTGAAGAAGCTGGCTCTCTCTTTATGTATAACATATGTATAACATAGGAAAGGAAAATCTTAGTTTTTCATTTCGTGAAATCTAATTCAGATTAAACTGACACTTTAGATTTTATCCTATTGGATTATATTATTCATTCTTTTTCCTCTATAAGGTGCTATTTTGTTTAAATTTTCATAAGTCAGAGCAACGATCACCTTTTCTCTGTCTTGGTCAGAACCTCAGACATTCATAGCACAGGGTCAAAGCAACATACCACAAAATTTGGTTTGTGACTAAAACCTGTGCACATTTTACAACTACTGTGTCAGATCATGTTTGGACCCTTTTCTCTCTCTGGATTTGCCTAAGTTTTCATCTCTAGGTCCGTCCATAACATTATGGAATATTGTGACAGCAGGAAATGAACAAAACGAGACCCGTCCTGTTTTTTAACAACCACAGGCCTGATAAATAATGTTTTGTTTTCCAGTCCTGAAGCTGACATAGAAAAAGACAGTTGCTGCTGAGTTTTTTCTCTTTAAAAGATACATTTTTGGTTTAGATACTTAAGGTTGGTTCTAATTTGATCAAAAATTACTCTAAAACAATCATGGTTTAGTGAAAGCCAACCAGGCCGTACATTATCACCCTCATTAGACATTTTCCTATAGATAAAGTCATGTCAGTCAGCAAGCATTTTCTTCATTGCAAGATGCAGAAAGGAATCTAATAAGAGAAAGTTATCAAGCTTTTCTTAAATAGTTGGAAGTCTATGGAAATGGAATATAAAATAAAAGTAAAGAAAAGAAAATATATATATATATATATGATCGATCACTTTAGCCTTTACTGATTTCTGCCAACAGGCGGTTTCAGTCCTGGAGCTCCACCACCTCAGTCCAAAAAGGTCAGCCACTTCTCAAACAAAAAAAAAAAAAAAATCAAAGATTTAAAAAATAATTTAGCACCAGAGAGAAGGAAAGCCTTATGTTGGTGCACCTCCTCCTTGTTTCCCCACAAAAAAAATTCCCCAGTGTCCCTGTCCTCATGGTTTTTGGACACACACTCATTGTGGAGCAGGTTGCAGCTCAGGTGAGCTATTAGGGTCAGGGGTTCAGAGCAGATGAAAATCCTTTTGTGTTGCTTTCCCCAGATTTTAACCCATCATTTCCATCTGGTTGCTGTGTTGGTGTGTGTGCGTTGGGGGGTGGGGGGAGATTGATGCTTGAAGCAGGCTGTCTTTCTCCGGCGGGCTGATAGGAGAAAAAAACAATGATTAGTTTGAGAAGTTTCAATGTTTCAAATGAATAATAATAATAAAAAAATAAAATAAAGTTGTTCATCTTTACCATATAAAAGAAGAAGCCTTTTCAGGAAGGAAATGTCGTCTTGTCAGTCGCCCCACTTCATCCTTTAGTCACTTTAAGTCACATACTTTTCTCATCTAATTTTCTCAAATTTTGTTTTTATCATCAACCTTACTTTTCTCTATTGAATTTAGTTTGGTTTTTTTTATTTAATTTTAGGTTAATTCCTCCATTTTACAAGTTTTTTCAGTTTTTAAACTTTTAATTTCACCTTATTTTATGCCCTACTTACTTTTTATGTAATAATTTAATAGTTTTTTTTATTTTTAGCTATGAGTTATTAACTTCCTGTAAAAATTTAGAGTATTGTTTCTTTAAAAGCACCATTTTCTTTTTCCATTTTTTTTCTCTTTTTTTTCAAAATCTGTAAATTTCTTACCTTACCTTCTTTTAACCTCTAACTTCTCATGATATTGGTTTATTTTATATTCAACATTTTTGTTTATTGCAATATTAAAAGAACATTATTTTCTTAGCATTTGATCAAAAATTTCTCCTTGGCCAGTTGACAATTCCCCGGAAACCTTGCCTTTTGTTCTACTACTATAGAACTGCAAAACCTTTCTCATTATCTACAGGTAATTTAACTCTGCCCGATATGCAATTTAACTCTACCCGATACACACCAATCCTATGGTGCCAACCTGGATAACTGGGGGGGATCCCACTCTAGAGTACCGACGTCTCAGTAAAATTAAATGCCTTCTGGTGGCACCTACAACCTTCCTCTCACTCTTAGAGAGAGCCTCACATTCCTATGCGAGGGTCATTTGGTTCACGGGTGGAACAAAACTGGAACTGCCTTTCTGCTCCCCAAAAAGAAAAGTTATATTTTATTTTGTATGTATATTCTTTAGTATTATACTAATGGTAATGCTTTTGAAATGATTAATCTTTAATTTAGTTAGATTTTTGTTTAGTTTTTGCTAGATTACATTTATTTATTTGATTTTTTATGGAGAAGAAGAGGACTTTGTTTGAACTAATTTTCCAGTATTTGATTTCTAATAATCTTTAAATCTGTAAACAACCTGTTGTTTTGTAATTTAGTTTTTGAAATTTAATTTAAACTGTGCCAACAAAAGATTAATCTCACCGTCTCAAAAAAATGGTTCGTTTTGATCCTCCTGCTGACCTCCAGGGACCTCGATGCCAGAAGTCCTCACTCCCTTAACCTTCTAACGGGGGTATTGAGGCTGGAAGACTGCTTCCTCCAGGTGGTACCTGACATTTCTGACAATCGCTGTCCTCGGAAAAAAATAGTCAAAGAGAATCCTGCCGACAACGCCAAATTGTCGTGGGAAAAAAGTATTCAACTATTCATCCTAGTTAAATAAACGGAGATCGAAAGGTGGGAGATCGAAAAATCACTTTTTTGTCATATTGGCTAAAACTGTCCCTATGCCCAGACAGCAGTACATGTGATATGTAACCTGTAAAAAAATACTTCAATTGGTCCCGCATGTATTTCAATCTGGAAAGAATATTTCGGGACGAGCCAAAACAACCAATCACAGCCAGAGGAGCGTCTGATGGAGCGTCAATCACAGCTCACACACGCTGAATCCCGCCCCCTCCCTCTCACCGCTGAACCTGCTGCTGCCGCCCAGCTGCTGCAGTCAGGAGGACACGCGTGGAAGTCATGGCGGAGCAACAGCCACCAGCGAAAAATAAACTGCCCTTACTGCCCCTGCTGACAACTGCTTACAAGGCAAACTTCGGTATAACCAGCATCTTATATCTAGCTGACCGGTTCAGACTCCATGCCGCGTACGCTGCTTGGACGCTTCTGATCGCATGCGGTAGCCGCGCAGATGCTGTGAGAGGGGTGGAGCTTGGAGGTGGGGCATGAGTGAAGCAGAGAGGGTGGGGGAGTGGCGTGAAACCTGTTTTTCTTCAAATTATCAGTCGAAGTCTGCTCTCTTCTCAATGTTACAGACTGCAGCTTTAATAATCTTTGCAAAGAGAGAACAGTCATCATACAGCCTTCATGGCATAGCATTCTGCTCTGTTCTGATCTGGGCAGGGTTCATCCCCCCCTACTTACAACAATGGAAAGCAGTCAGAGCCATAACAAATTACAGACACTTTGGTTAACAGTAACATGTTATGAATAAACCTTGAGAAAGAATCTGGATTGTTATGGGAAGAAGCAATGTCTGGTCTACAAACAACATTCTGCAGTGAATGGTGTGGCCTTGAGAAAGAAACTTACTGAGTGAAAAATTTATAGTGAGTAAATATGAATCACTGCATGAAAAGTTCGATTTTCGTCAGAATGCGGCACTGTAGATTGTCGTGGAATTTCAGGTTAACGGCTGTTCGCGGTAATTTGCAGGCATCGCCGAAAACTCCCATAAATAGTCAGAAATTGACGTGGGCTTTCTTCGGCAGTGTTCCCCCATGCCTCCCCCCATGGAATTCTAGGGGAGGCTTTAACATGTAAATGAAAATGCTGTGAACTATACAATTGCAGGGGGAGTTTTACCCCAAGTGACATTTTTCTAGAATGAGGGGTCTGCAGAGATCACATTCTCCTAGAGCTCAACTACTGTGCATAGTGGCATGACTACCGTCACCTTTTCTTTGGTCTTACTTAAATGCACAGAGGATGTATTAACCACACATCTTCTAGCAATGCGCTCAACTGGCAGAAATGATACTGGGTATGACGTGTTTGTTCACTGCAAGCCCCAAACTTCTATTGGCTCTCCATAAAAATGTCTGTCCGGATGGGGATGAAGCCATGTTTACATGATAGACGCGACGATACACGACTCTTCCCAGACTGCCATTCATAACATCCCTGTTAAATCTGCCGTGAAATATCTTGGTGTTCACATCACCAAAGACAATAAATCACTGGAAAAACTAAACTGTTGGAATATTTTAGATAAATGTAAACTTAACTTAAATTTGTGGTCTCAACGTGTCATATCCATTTTTGGTCGAACTTTCCTTACAAAAATGGAATGTCTCTCAAGATTTATCTATCCAGCTTATTCCATATCCCTTCCTAAACATGCAATTAAAGCTATAATATAATCAAATTAACTTCAACTTTATCTGGAAAAACAAGACACACTGCATTAGGAAAGGAGCAATGGTTAAAGAGTATAATGATGGAGGTCTTAAAGCAATAGACTTTGAATGTTTAGAGGGAATGATTAAAATGAATTGGCTCAAATCTTTTCTGAAAAATGAAAATAGTTTTTGGTTTCATATCCCCTCCAAATTATTTATAGAATTAGGAGGAATTAACTTCCTTCTTAAATGTGATTTTGATCCTAAGAAACTTTCTGTTAAACTTTCTTCTTTTCATCAACGCGTCTTACTTTATTGGAAACTAATATTTAAGCATAATTTTAGTCCTCATAACACCCCACCGTGGAACTCCCGATATGTCCTATTCAGGAACAAGTCTTTATTTTACAAGAGCTGGCTAGAAAGTGGTATATGGTCGATAATGCACATTCTTGATGAAAAAGGGAATTTTTTTACCTTTTGAAACTCTTTGCTCTAAATTCAAAATAAATAACAGAAAACAATATAATATATTAATCAAAGCCCTTCCTCAGCCTCTGATCATAATGTCACACAACCTACTCCTAAACCATGTCCAGGTAAAACTTCCCTCTCTGTTACTCAACGGTCAGTCTGTTATTGATAAAAAGCTGACCAACAATGTAATACGTAGTTTGTTTGTCAAGGAATTTCATCCCGATACATCCTACAGAAACCTAATCTCCAAGCATTTTCCAATAGAGATAATGTCACCAACTGCTGTGTATCTGTGTTTGATGTTTGAATTACTCTGTATTGTTACACGGAATTGCCAATAAAGCAAAAAAAAAATGATAGACGCGAGCTGTTCTCGCAAGTCCTTCCATATAACAATGACCTCGTATGTGATTGGAGGAGCCTGGCGAGCCTTCGACTGCTCGTCCAATCACGTGTGAGGTTATGGGCAAGCAGACATGTTTGTCAGAAGAACTTCTCCAGTTCCTTTGTTTGGATTTTGCTGGTACGTGATCAATGGCTGGACGACGTCTCGTGTTCAACTCGCCTTCAACTCCTCTTGGACACGATCCACAACTTTCAGCAGTCGAACAACTGTGCGGGAGAGACGAACTCAAAGAAGAGAAGCTAGCGGTAAATATATGTTCGATTACTGCTGAGCTAAGCTAAGCTAAAAGCAGCCTAGCCTATAGCTAAGGCTAATAGTAGCCTTGCAAGAACAAGCTTTATTAAAGTGTATTTTTTGTGATTCACAGGAAGCAGTACGCCGTCTTCACAACTCGGAGACAAATTGCAGGCGCTATGAACCGGAGCAAGGGTAAGATTTAATAAATTCGCTTTCATTCTGCGGTAAAAGGAAATAGATACGGATAGATACCGATCATAGCTGTACATTTTGTTTTCACAGACTAATCTGGCCTCACAATGAGGTGGTGACCTCCTATTTGCTCGTAGCCATATCAGCAAGTCCGGATTTGCACAATGTTGATAAAGATGACATTGTGTGTAAGTGACTTGTTTTAATGTTTTCTCCTTCCTTGTTACTGTGACTTGCGTTTGATTTTTTTATTCATACCACTCTCATTTAATTGTTTTCCAGCTGCCTGTAAGACGTATTATGAGACGGTACGCAGGAGCTTCAGATATACGCAGCCAGCGAACACGTTGCGTGCGGAGGCTGCCAAGCATTCAGCTCGGAGTCGAGCTAGAAGAAAGAGGGTAAGACTTTATTTGGTGACTATTTTTCAGGTGCATTGATAGATGTGTGGTGTCCCAACCCAGTCTCATAGGAAAATGTACCCCCACTACGTTGGTCCACACTGCAAAACGTAGTGGAGGTACATTAATGGCCATTTTTTTGTGGTACTGTTACATTTCTTCTGCCTATACGCTTTCTATTGTTTTATGTCCTAGTCACGTGACTTTCAAGATTCCAGCTGTGTGAAGAAAAAAATATATATATATGTCCGACATTCGCTCATTTTCTGGTGGAAAGATTAATGACTTGAGTTTGTTTTTTGTATTAAAATGAGTTTTGATTACATTTCTAGTGAGAAATGTATAGTTTGTTGCCAGAATATTTACTCAGGGAATGTACATATTCACTTGCTTGTTCGTTTCTTGCAAAGATTTTTCAAGATAATGTGAAACTGTAACATTTTGGTATAAACATGGCTGAGATTTCTCTAACTTTTAGTGGGATAATCAATAATTTCAATCAGTTTCTGCATTTAAATGGGTTTTGATTACATTTTTACATTTACAGCGAGAAGTGTAGGGTTTATTTACATAATATTTACTTAGTGAACATACATAATCACCTGCTTGCTAGTTTTTGCTACGGTTTTTCGGATCTCGTCAGGATTATGTGAAATTGCAACGTTTTGGCTGCTACCCATCGCCTAGCATTTAGCTGCCGCCCCGATTCAACATTGAATTCTTTGTGATTTTGTGAAACCATCAGAATATATTTTAAGGTAATTATAATATGAGTTTGCTTGTTGGAATCATTAACTGCTTTAAAAAATATTATTATTATTATTACTATGCTTTTCAAAGAATTTAAAAGGGTGTGTGGGAACAGGAATATATGTACCAGAGTTCAAAATACACATTTCTAAAAGAATTTCAGATCAACTATCTGTTTTTACAGCAGAGATGGTGGCAGTTATACTGAGTTTCCAATGGGTTGAGGAGGTCAGAGCAGACAGGTTGGTGGTATGCACGGATTCCAACGCAGTTTTAGAAAGTATTCAGGGAGAAGGAAATAATAGGAAAGATTTAGTATTAGAAATTCAGCACAGTTTATTTAGATTATACAGGAGTGGCATTGATTTAGCAAAAAAGGCTTTATAGGAGGCAATAACGATTACAATTCCTTTAGGGAAAGGGGAAGGAAAAAGAGGAGGAAAGAAATTGAAAAATGGCAAAAAAGGTGAAATGAAGATTAAAAAAGGAAGAAGGTTATATAAAGTACAAAAGTCAGTATTAAATAGAAATATTAATGAGAGAAACCGAAGGGAAGAATTAATAATGATCAGATTAAGAGTAGGTCATACTTATTTAAATTACAATTTATACTTAATAGGGAGGACAAATAATGATAAATGTGAAGGATGTGGAGAGATAGAAAATGTAGAACACGTATTGATGAGAAAGAGTTGAAAGGACAGGCCAAGAATGGAGTCTTAAAGGATTATTTGAAAATAAAGGAAATATAAAAGATATTTATAGATTAAGGAAAGCATTATTTATTTATCTTCAGAATACAAAATTAAAAAATAGAGTTTAATAGATGTAAAACAATGTTGCTACACACTCATGAACAGTAGGTGGCGGTATGCCCGCCCCTTCCCTAGAGCCCGGTGGGACCGAAAACATTTTGAATGGAAATCAGTGGGGAGAAATTAATAAACTTTTGGTCCCAGTCGCTCTCTGTCACTGATTCCAGATATGCTGGTTGTGTATTTAAATTGTTTTTTTTTTTTTTTTAGTTCCTCTTTGGTCAAAATCTGGTCAAAACCCATCAATGAGATCGCACCAAACAGGAAGTTAAATGCACAAAGGATCCGGTAGATTTCCAAATAAAACACAGGAAACAAAGGAATAGTACACCCAAAACATGATTAGCCTTCATTTTGTTAGGGTTTATTATTTATACATCATGTGCACTGTTAATTTGTTAGTCAGATTAGACAGAGCAGAAGGCCTTCCTTCACATTGTGGATGTCGTGGTGTGTACGGAGGTCATCTAATCAAGACAGCCTTCGTGTCTTTAAGAATACTCAGGATATGGGCACATCTTGGAGCCGGACTGATAGGAGAGCTGCTGTATCTGTAACCCTGAGACAGAGAGGCAACCTGCATGGAGTTCAAGACATGGATGGCGTGTCAGTTTCTGATACGGACAGCTAAGCATCCACATGATGCAACACATAGACTCACAAGGTATAAGAAGCAGGTGATGACCTTGTTCGGGGCTCAAACTTTGCCGGACGCTTGCGGACGTGATTTTTGAGACCACAGCTGTGCATAGCTCGAAGCATTTTTCTCTGTCCTGTAACGACCTGATCTAGAATAAACTCTGTTACTTTTTTACTCCTGTTTTTATAGTCCTTTTTATATGGTTTTAACGAGTTTGAGTTAAGAGTAGTAAATAACTTGCTCCCAGGAAAAGAACCGTGTGAGGAGTCCCAGGGGCGCTACAGCCTTTACTTACAAGGGGACAACTCCTCCTCACTTTAACAAATTGGTGTTTCCGCCCGTGACCTGGAAGCAAAACAACAGAGCCACCGATGGAAAAAGCTCCACAGCCTGCGGCCGAAACAACTGATAAGGTGAGGAGATTCCTTATTACAAAATATCTCCAGTGTTTTTACTGTTAAAACACTTTGGCTGTGTTGTGATTTTCTGAAGTGAGCTGAAGCTTTTTATGCAAAAGAGGACAGAGAAATTGCTCAGAGTGATTTTAGTTTTTTGTTTTTGCGGTTTTTGTTTTGTTGTATTTGTTGTTTTTTTTTTTACATTGCGAACGTGTACACAAAAAAAAAAAAAAAGAAAAAAAGGATAGAGAGAGAGGAAGAAAGTGGAGTGAGAGAGAGGAAGAAAGTCGTGCGTTCTGCTGTGGGTAGCGGTTGAAAGTCCGACTGAAGGCGACTGCGCAAACGTCTTCAAGAACTATACTATTCACTAGGATAAGTTGGTTGGAGAGCCCAACGGTTTCTGCATGCAGAAAGGGACGGTGATTTTATTCCCGGTCTGCCTGCAGACACGAAAGATGCACTTCTGAAAACAGACGCACAGACAACCAGTCACATAGCCGGCTAGAGTTTGCCAGTATACCTCCCATAAGGACATTTACGAAAAACCGAGACTGGTGGCGGGGGTCAGGGTGAAACGGACCGTTGGGGGCATTTTTTCTCTTTCCTTCTCTTCTCTTATAAAAGGAAAGAGAGAAACGATAAAATAATCCCCATAAAACATATTAGGCCGACGCCCGAATTAGGCAACTTGTTTGTCTAATTCCATAATTGGTGGAGTGAACTAGGCGGAACTATATCTAAATCTTTTTTCTTTTCTCTAAATTTCCTTTCTTTTTTCCTTTTCACTGACGGACGTATTTCTTTGACGGACGCGCTTCCTTAGCAGAAAAGCGGCTCGCTGAAGTTTATAGGTAAAAAGTTTAAAGCACCGAGGGATCTCACGTAAGACGTCGAGGTCCAATTTTATACACTGTGTGAACGGAAGGTGTGAAAGATGGATGCATGTGGACTAGAAAATTGAATCCAGAAACACCTCGTTAAAAGCGAGTCTGGATAAAGGGAGAAATATGATCATGGCGAGTTATCCATTGAAGGATGCAGAACACCACATTAGAAAATTTGATGAATGGGTTGAAAAAATGAGAGAAGATGGAGTGTTTGGGGAATTAGAGGGGCCCCCTCCAAACACTTCACAACGTGGTTTTTATTTGGATACGCTAAAAGATAGATTGTCACAAGCTCGTGAAAAAATGGCTGGTGCTGGTGTGTTCGGACGAGACAAACACCAGAAGGAAGAAACAAAACTTTTGGATCTGATTAGACAAACCAAGTTTGTCAAGGTATCAGTAATGTAAGTGGTGCATTACGTCATTATACTATATACAGGAAGTAACGCGAGAGTTCGCGAGAGAGACGTGAGCTGTGACCTGTAAGTTCATGGTTGTGTGTGTGTGAATAAAACCTGACGACGAGTCGAGTTCAGTAAGCTGTGTCGGCCAACAGTTTATTTGACATGGTGTCAGAAGTGCTCTAGGAGAGAACACAAGCAATGGCAAAGTTCAAGCCTCCGGATAATTTCAACTTTGAGAAACCAGGAGAGTGGCCGCCGTGGAGACAGAGGTTCACGCGATTCAGGTCGGCTTCCAAGCTAAGCCTGGAGGATGCGGACGTCCAGGTTAGCACGCTAATATATGCAATGGGCAATGAAGCCGAAA
The DNA here is from genome assembly GCF_016077235.1 of Cyprinodon tularosa. Taxonomy (NCBI): domain Eukaryota; kingdom Metazoa; phylum Chordata; class Actinopteri; order Cyprinodontiformes; family Cyprinodontidae; genus Cyprinodon; species Cyprinodon tularosa. The sequence continues at coordinate 67,792 of NW_024038012.1, forward strand.
ATATTTTCAAGACGTTTACTTTTACGGATGAAGAGGATGAAAATGATTATGAAACGGTGTTGGACAAGTTTGACGAGTATTTTATTCCAAAAAGGAACACAACACACGAAAGGGCATGCTTTTACCAAAGGCAACAGAAACCAGGGGAAATGGCGGAGACGTTTATCCGAGCCCTGCACGAACTGAGTGAGAACTGCGAGTTTGGCGATAAGAAAAACGAACACATAAGAGACAAACTGGTCGTGGGAATACGGGATAAAGACTTGTCCAGAAAATTGCAGTTAACTCCGGATTTAACCCTCGAAAAGGCAGTGCTTATGGTGAGGCAAGCTGAAGAGGTGGCACAACAGATAACGCAGCAAGAGCAGCAGGCTCCACTGGCGGTGCAAGCAGTGAAACAAAGGAGGTTCGTGAAGAAAGGAGGGAAACCGCAGGGAGAGAGGAGAGAAGGACAGCAGCACGGCTACCAAGGGGAGAGCAAGTGCAGTCGGTGCGGTAAAGAAAAACACAAAAATGCAGCCAAATGCCCAGCGTCGGATTCTGAATGCAGGAAGTGCGGGAAGAAGGGGCATTGGGAAAGAAAATGCTTCACAAAGACTGTGAGGGAAGTAAACCAAGGGAACGAAGAGGATGAAAGTTTCTACTTAGGCGCAGTGAGTAAACAAAAACAAAGCAGTGCAGAGCAATGGACAGAGCAGATCCACATAGGGTACACGCCAGTGCGATTTAGAATAGATACAGGCGCTGACGTCACTGTAATGAACATGGAAACATTCAAGGCACTTAAACCAGAAAGAAAGCTGGAGCCACACCATGGCCCATTAGAGAGTCCAGGAGGAACATTGGACATTATGGGACAATTTACAGCTAGCACATTACACACACAGAGAAAACATATTTTCAATATTTATGTAGCTAGAGGGCCTACAGTTAATAACTTACTGGGCAGGGACACAGCAGTAGAGATGGGGCTGGTGAAGCGAGTACAGCAGGTGAAGACAGCAGCCGTCCACATGGGCACGATGAAGACGGAGCCGGTGAAGATCCACCTTCGTGATGACGCTGTGCCACACGCTGTACACACAGCCAGGAGAGTCCCACTGCCACTCCTACCCAAAGTCCAAGCGGAGCTACAACGCATGGAGGAACACGGCGTGATCGTCAAAGTGACACAACCCACAGAATGGTGCGCACCAATGGTGCCAGTCCTGAAGCCGTCAGGTGCCGTCCGAATCTGCGTAGGGCTCCAGAAGCTGAATGAAAATCTGAAGAGAGAAACTTACCAGCTACCTACCACAGATGAGACGCTGGCCAAGCTGGCGGGCTCAACCGTGTTCACATCCCTCGACGCTGCCTCAGGCTTTTGGCAGATACCGCTGCATGAAGAAAGCAGAATCTTAACCACATTCATCACACCTTTCGGGAGGTACTGCTTTACCCGCCTTCCGTTTGGGATAAACATAGCCCCGGAGATATTCCAGCGCAAGATGCACGAGCTGCTCGAGGGCCTGGAAGGAGTCGCCGGGTACATGGATGACGTGATTGTGCATGGAAAAGACAAGGCCACACATGACAGACACTTGCAAAGCACACTTGAAAGGATGAAGCAAGTAGGCCTTAAGCTGAATGAAGAAAAGTGTGTCTACGCACAACCACAGTTACGCTTCCTGGGCCACATCGTGGACGCCAACGGGGTTCAGGCAGACCCAGAGAAGGTGAGCGCCATCAGGGAGTTAGATGCGCCCACCAATGTACATGAACTGAAACGTGCATTAGGCATGATTAATTACATGAGCAAATACATTCCAGACATGGCAACCGTCGCAGGTCCACTGTACGATCTCCTAAAGGGGAAGATGGCCTGGACATGGGATCAGCCACAGCAGCGAGCGTTTCAGCGCTTGAAAGAAGCCCTCATCACATCGCCTGTACTGGCCCACTACGACCCACAGAGACCGACCACAGTGTCAGCGGATGCGAGTAGCTACGGGATGGGAGGAGTCCTGCTCCAGCTGCACGGAGAGAGCTGGAAACCGGTAGCGTACTGCTCCAGGAGACTATCAGACGCGGAAACCAGGTACGCGCAAATAGAAAAGGAGTGTTTGGCGGGAGTATGGGCCTGTGAAAGGTTCCAGAAGTACTTGGTAGGCATGGACAAATTCAGACTCATAACAGATCACAAGCCACTGGTGCCGCTGATAAACAGCAAAGACTTAGACACGGTGCCTGTTAGGTGTCAGAGACTCTTAATGCGGCTTATGCGCTTTAATGCAAAGGCAGAGTATGCACCGGGCAAAACGTTGGTCATAGCCGACGCACTGTCACGCAGCCCGCTGAAAGAGAGACACAGCACCACAGAAGCGGTCATTGCGTGTCACGTGAATGCAGTGACCCACAGCTGGCCTGTCTCGCAAAGCAAGCTGGACAGGATCAGGACAGCCACGCAGGAAGACCCACAGCTCCAGCGTGTGAGAAAGCTGATTAGGGATGGATGGCTGAAACGAGTGAGTAGCACTTCACACAGTGTTAGAGACTTCTATGAGATGAGAGACTCACTATCTGAGTGTGAGGGCCTGATCACGCTGGGCTGTCGCATTGTAATTCCTCAGGCCTTGAGAAAGGAGATGATAGACCGTATACACGAGGGACATCAGAGCCTGTCTAAGTGTAGAGAACGTGCTCAAGAGACTGTGTGGTGGCCAAAGATGTCAGGGGACATTAAAAGAAAAATTGACACATGCCACTTTTGTCAGACAAACAGACGCACTCAGTGCAGGGAACAGTTACTGTCAACACCCCTGCCTGAGAGACCTTGGCAAAAGATAGCCACAGACATTTGTGAATACAAAGGAAAACAATACTTGGTGATATCAGACTATTACTCACGGTATCTGGAGATACTACACTTACCTACCACAACTACAGAACAGGTAGTGAGGTCAATGAAGGCTACGTTCGCCAGGTTTGGCATCCCAGAGCTGATAATTAGCGATAACGGACCCCAGTACACCAGTGATGCTTGGAAAGAGTTTTGCAGGCTGTACGACATTGAACATTCCACATCCAGCCCGCACAACCCTCAAGGTAACGGGCATGCAGAGCGCGCTGTGCAAACTGCAAAGCGCATACTCAAGCAGGACGACCCCCTACTGGCTTTGATGAGCTACCGCGCCACCCCAACCACATCCACGGGAGTGAGCCCGGCAGAAATGCTCATGGGGCGTAAGATTCGCACCACACTGCCGTCCCTAAAGAAAAACCTCATTCCAAAGCAGCCGAACCGAGACCTCATCCGTCGCCGAGATGAAGAAGCCAAACAACAACAAGCATTCTACTACAACCGGAGACACGGCGCGAGGGCCTTACCACCCTTGCACACAGGTGACCACGTCCTGTCCAAGCTGGATGGGGAGAAGGTGTGGAAAGGTCGAGCATCGGTGCAGCAGGAGAGTGGCACGCCACGCTCATATCAGGTGAAGTCACCAGGAGGAGGAGAGGTGAGGAGAAACAGGCGACATCTTCTGCAAGTGCCGCCGCTGATGGAAGAAGAGAAAGCAGACTCTGGGCAGCCAGCCACAGAGCCAGAGAAAGAAACACCACAACATGGCTCTGACCAGGGACTGTGTGAGAGTAAGGTTGATAGTCATAAAGTAACACCACAAGGACTGACAGTGACCAGGTTTGGTAGAGTTAGTAGACCTGTGAAAAGGATGGACATTTAGAGAACAGAGAATTTAAGTTTATTAAGAATTTAAGTTAAGTTTGAGTTATGATTTACATTCTGGAGTAATCTGAGAAATACAGCGTTTGAAAGTTAAATATGTAAAAGGCAGGAAAGGAAAGAAGTAATTCTTTAAGTTGTTTAGACCAACAGGAAATATGGTTTAATAATAAGTTTAATGTTGTGACCCCATGTTATAGAAGTTTAATAATTTGAGGGGGAGATGTCAAGGTATCAGTAATGTAAGTGGTGCATTACGTCATTATACTATATACAGGAAGTAACGCGAGAGTTCGCGAGAGAGACGTGAGCTGTAACCTGTAAGTTCATGGTTGTGTGTGTGTGAATAAAACCTGACGACGAGTCGAGTTCAGTAAGCTGTGTCGGCCAACAGTTTATTTGACAAAGTTCAATTTTAGTAACTATTTTTCTGACAAGGATTCTGAACAGAAACAGGTGGAGCAAAACGGGGCTCAAGGAGGTGAGCAGGCACTCGACACTTCAGAGGTAAAGAAAAACCTTTCATGAGTACATCTAATATTGCAGAAACAGAGCCTATTATGGACCCCAGTCCACACCAAGGTGTCAGAGAAATGTTTCGTAAGGCTGGTGATGCAATGTATCCATCAAGCCCATGTGTGCAGATGCCTGTTATGGAGTTGCGTGAAGGTCAGATAAATTGTGAAATAAGGCCTACAGAGGAAGAATTGGGACAAGAGGTACGAAAAGAGTTTCAGATGCAAGATTTAATAGAGGAGGCGGTAAATAAAGCATTTCAGCATTTCAGTTCCTATTGTTATGAAAATGTCGATGTTTCTGTGATTTTTGGAGGTGAACCTTGGAAAGGAAAGCTTAAAATATAAGAGGTTGATATATTTACAATTTACGATGTCTTGAAATTAACATTTTAAAGGTAAGAAGATCAATTAGTACATTTTCAGTGCTGTAAACCCCAACCCCGGCCCAACATTGAGCTCCAGAAGGTGGATCACACAGAGCAGCCCTTCACTTAGAGGCAGGAGAGAAAAGAAAAAGAAGACACAGAGAGACTGAGTGCACACAGGGCCGATCACAGCAAAGGCAGGGCCCAGGAGTCTAGAAGCAGTTTTTACCTTAAAGACATCTACCAATTACTACACTAGAATGGTATTGGAATCTGCATTTAGAGTGACTGATTCAGGAGCTTATATTTGAAAATGTTAGACCACACAAGCTAAATTTGTCAAACTGTAGCAAAGTGAATATGAATTAAACACTGATCACTGAGGATACTCTAAGGTGGATTAAATGGATCTTTACTCAGTCAACTGTTCAAAATAGAGTGGGTTACATCAAATAGATAAATTAGGAAGGTTGAGTTCAGTGGATAAAAGAGAGGCAGACAGCAGTAGATGAAATGGAGGGTGAGTTTGATGGAGAAGGGGAGAAATGGGCAAAGAAGGTCGAAGTGCGGGTTCAGTAAGAATTAGAGAAAGGAAGTCAATGCAGCAACACTAGGGAGGCCGGGATCCCACTATTTGTTTAGTTATGGAGGTAGTTTTTGAGAAATTTCCAGCAGCAGCGATAGATATTTTGATTGAGGGCAGCAACTGTCCTTTTATGGTTAATACGGGGGCCAGATACAGCCCCATGAATCTTTATGTGCCCACCTGCAAAAAAAACTACACAGGTAATGAGATTTTCAGGAGAAAAACAAAACATACCACTTTTTCAGAACCCCTTAGAGGTGTTCTCATATTTGAAAATTCAAACATGTCATTTTTGGGGGACGCTTAGAATTAAAAATCATTGGGTGTGAAAACTTATTTTGGTGTCTAATGTGAGCAAATAAATCTTAGGTTTCCATAAATGTGCACATAGAGTTTAACAAGGATCCAAAAATGAGGCTGAAAAGCACCGGTGCAGAGGTCTTAAGACCAGACTGGTGAAAAGATTATGACTTTTTGTTTAAATTGGGAAAAATCCTCTAAGAAGATAAATCTAAATTGATACTGATGGATTAAACAAACTTTATGTGGCCAATGTCTGTCTGTCTGTCCTAAATGTGGAACGCATGTGAGGTAGAATGTGTGTGGTGAAGTTGGGAATGATTAAGAATATTTTTTGAGGTGACATTAACATGATTTGCATTTTTACAGGATTGAGAAGGAGCTCTGGGGGCATAACAGAAGGGTAATCGTATCAAACATGTTGCTCAGGGGCCCCACCTATGAGAGGCCCTGACAAGACCAGAGCAGGTTGCTGTTGTAAGGTGTGAGGTGATTTTTTGGGTGTGGAGTGCAGCTGAGATACTGTAGATTAATAGATTATAGATTAGGAAAATAATTAAATATATAAGTAACTATCCAGAAAGAAGCAGAATGGGTGTTTTTACTTTTTGGGAAACTAAAATCTCAGACGAGGGCATTACATGATTTTAATTTAAAGGTGGTTTCATTTTCAATCATTAGAATTGCATTAGAGATTGATTAGTTTGATTTTTCTCTCATTAGGATTTTATTAGAGATTGATTAGGGACAGGATAAATCACACTTCGAGCTGGAAGTGGACACAGCATATGGCCAAGATACCCGCAGGAACTCAGCAGATTAGCGGGGTCAACTTTTATAAACAAGGCTGGAGAGTTAAGAACAATTTCGGTGTGACCTGACCCTGGGTTTTTTCAGCCTTCAGTTTTATCCATAATTATTTTTATCTGTGTATAATACCGTTTGGAAACTGCCTAAGCAAAAACTGATTAATTTGAATCTCTAATCATTACTAACACTTATCTTTTCACTGTTCATCTGGGCCTTACTTTCTTTGCATGACGTGTTAGATTCTACTAACTTTACAAATTTCTGTGAATTAAGTGCTTAACTATTGACTAATTGATGAACTTTTTGATTGTTTTTTCCTGGTAACAAACCAGAGGGGTCATTTACTTTTTCCCTGCTCGTAGAGAGTGACAGTGCGGCTGTCAGGGAGCAGGCATGATTATTCAGAGGCCCATTTAAGGAGGATCAGGAGATCGTTTTGCTTAAACATGTTCCTTTTTCTTTTTCAGGCTGTGTTTGTAACAATCCTTAAATGTTAACATTTTTTCTTCCAGGACAGGCTGACAAAAGTCTCATCCTTCATTGTGTTTTGTTTAAGATGTGCATTAACCCTTATTTTCCCAACAGCTGCAGAAGTTCTGGCATGTGAAATGGACAGCTTGGCTGAGAGTGACTAGAGCAAGAGAGAGGGGGGGGTTCAGATAGTTGAAAACTTTTTGATAGGAGGATTTGAATAGGTTCGAACTGACTGGACTGACTTGGTTAGTAACTGGACTGGATCAAAACCATGGATTAGGACATTAGAGAGATGGTGTGAGAACGCAGCATGCCAGCGACAGGGTGTAGAGATTGTGACTGCATGTTTTGTTCCCGGCTGAAGGCCATTCTGGTGAGCTCTGAGTTTGTTTTAATTCCTCTCTGGTTCTGATATGACCTATGAGGTAGAGATGGATGTGGTGGTTTGAAGCTCACAGACTTTTGTTGGGGTGGAACATTAAGAGCAGTCATGCTGACAGAGGCATTTAACGAATGACAAGATGAACCAACAACTATTTGGAGAAGTCGAAGGCACCACAGGGGTTTTTGTTGTCTTACATGTTTGTCGTTGTTTGTGTCTTTATGTTTGTTTGTTTTCTGTTTTCTGTTTGTTTACTAACATCTTAGCCTCATGGCACGCATGTTAAAATTTTTTGAATAGTTTTGACTACACTACGGATGGGAATGTTTCAAAATGAACAATGGATCTTTTTTGTTTGGAGAGACATTGGACACTTTCTTTCTTGAGTCACAGGATGGATTAACCTACAAGGGGCACAGAGACAAACTTTGCTCCTAAACTACAGAAGGAGGGATGGTTTGCAGCTGCTGAGATGCGAACATTAAGGAAATGACTGGATGCCCACTGCTTCAGATGAGAAAAGAACACTGGCAGTGATGGGTTGATGGAAGGTCATGGGATCATCGGACAAGATAGATGAAAAAAGATAAGTGAACTGACACACCAGATTTCTTATTCACAATGAAAAATTATGGGCAACTTATTTTAAACCGGTTTATTAATACAGATCTATGAATAATATTTTTGCTTTACGGAGATCAACAGGTAGACGGTATATCTTTCTAAACAACGCGGCAGTACTTTGGGGATTATTATTATTATTGCTTTATTTATTTATTTATTTTCTTAAAGAGAAATATCAGAAGCGATGGCAACAACATAGAATATAAATTATAGGAGTAACTTTACCGACAGATTTTATAAGGTCTGCTAAATTTTCTTTATATCATCAGGGGGTGGAGTATTCTTAAATAGAGGAATAAAAAAGAGGATTTAGATAAGTTTTACTATGTGATAAATTAGACTGGATTTTTTGATAAATGGTTTGGTCAGTTGTTAATTAGCATAATATTATTAAAGGGACAACAAGTTGAAACTTTAACTTTTGGAAATGGTAAAGTTGCATCAACAGAATGCAATTTAGGGGAAATTATAACATTTTAGGAGCAAATGTTTAAAGCAAATGATGGTTTCTTTTCAACATAAGCAATAAAGATGAAGACTTAATGAGTTAATGAGCTTATGGAGTTTCAATATCAGGCCCAGGGACTAAAACTTCACCATTTATTTTTTATTTTTATTCTTATTTTATTTGTTTTGATTAATATTATTTGTTTTTTGTTTTTTTTTTGTTTTTTTGTTTGGTTTTTTACTACGAACAGAGTTATAGATAGCATTTGAGGGGCTGTATACAATTTGGGGGATGGGTAACCATACTTTTAATGCATGAAGCAATAAGAACACCTGACTTTACTTCACTACAGCTGCAATTTATACTTTAGAGGGGACACACACTTTAGTGTTTAGTTTATTTGAGATAACACATATGAGAAGAGATTATGTTTCCTGCACATTTTTGGATCTGGTCAGGGGTCCAGATATGACAGCTATTGACTGGTTCTGGGGATGTTGGAACAGATTTTCTTTTTTCTTGTTTTTATTTTGTTCTTTGTTCTTTGTTTTTGTTTTGTTTGTTTTTTCTCATCGGAGCACTGCTTTTTGGAGAATATTTTAAATGGACTATAGCTGGACACTTTGCATAGAGGGGGTGCAGTCGAATTCAACACCTTCAGGAACTGTGTACTGCTGGGTTTTGGGAACGCAGCAGCGAGTCAGAGTACAATCCTGTGCTCTGAGCAGATGAACATTTCAATATGACATTTCCTCTTGAAGGGAGGAACACCTTTGACGCACTGTTTCCTTCTACCTCTATGTGATACTGCTGATGACACAGGTAAAGACTTATCCTTCAGGGGGTGTGGGGACACATGGCCCCAAGACTCTTATGGTTCAAAGCTGCTGTGGTAACAAAGGGAAACCTGATGGACTTGTCCGAACATCGAACTTTTTTGCATGTTGGAGACGATCACTGCTCCAAGAAACACTTTTTCTTCCAAACCAGTAGCGGGATGGCTCCTGACCAGTTTCCCACATATAGATCCACTCACATAGACACACACACATACTGTCACGTAACAACACGCCCACACACGGTTAACGACTGGAAGAACACACAAGGGTCCACATGGGAATGAGGTTTTCTTTCATGCACTAACATTCACGGATACAAGGTCTGGTGGGGGAGTTTTTAATAGGGGGAATCTGCGCCAAGCTGGGTTTTTTCCTTAGAGATTAAAGAACTTCTAATAATTTTCTGGGGAGGGTGTAGCAGTAAACTAAAATGCAGTTACAAGTTTAGACGAAACTAAAACTTAATATGCTATGATGTAGAAATGGTTTTGAAATTCATTTATTTAATCCATGAATTGAGTGTTACAATGTGTAAAAAAGGGTTAAATGTTTTCTAAATATTTACAGGTTCCTTGAATTAGATTATATTAGTTGCAGTGATTTTGAGCTTATATGAACAAAAAATGATGAGCTGAAACATCCATAGGATGTTCAGGCTGAATACATACTGGTATAAATAACTTTCAACTGCCAGGCATTGAAAGGTAGGTTATGTTAAATGTTTAATGTTTTTGGGGATTTCTTTTTTATTTATTTTTATTTTTTGTTTTTTTGAATAGACACTGAAATAATCTGCTGAAAAAACACAGAGTCCATGGATAATTAATTTAAATGTAGTCAGTTTAATGGTGATTTAAGGGATAAAGGGAAAGTAATTGTGGATAAGAATATCTGGTTGTGACTTAGATTTTGAGTGAATAAAGACTTGCTCATTAAAGACACTGCTTATCCTGATAAGAACACTGACTGCACTCTCTGTGTGTCGAAGGGTTCCCGGAGGAAAAGATTGATGAACTGTGATGAGAACCACCACATGGATTCAGCATCTATCTGCCATTGGACTGCATGGAGACCAAAGTGGCCGTGGAGGAGGCCATACGAGACTCTGATTGATTAATTAGATTGATGAGTGATAGAGACGCTGAAAGAATCCATCATCATCAGTGATATTCATCATTTGTTTTTAACTCGGACCAGGATAATTCTTTATTTTACCTAATTGTGACGTATATGTTTTGATTTATTTTGATTTGGTTTTGATGAAAATCATGGAGACATTTTGCTCCAGACCCACCAAGATCACGTTTTATGCCACTTTTTCTTTGATGTAGGAAGACTCTGAACCTTACAGGTTCTTTAAGTAGTTGTTAATGGTAATTATCAGATTCAAAACGGGGTTTTCTTGCTCAGATTGGCCGAGAGTGGGATTTCCCCGGGGGCACCCCGGTTTTTACTACCAGTTAGAGAGGGTAGCGTTTTCCGGTGGAGAACGGCCCAACCTGTCCTGTGATGTCCCCTACTGTGACTGAATGATTGGTAAAGTTGAATAGATGGTTTATCCATGAGGAGCGGTCACATTTAGGAGGCCTCCAGGCGGGAGTGAGAGTAGATGAATTTGGCCTTATTAGATTTATAGGCTTAGGTTATCTAGTCTAAGGTAACTTAAAATAATGTGCGCATAGGAAACTAAAACAGCTTTCCTTTAATTAGTTGACACCCAAATTGTAGTTAAGTGCTGAAACTGTGGTCTTGAGTGAGAACATTTGGTCTGTGAAGCTTTGATTGTGATTACTTTTGATCCCTAATTAATGATACATGACTAATTATAGATGCTCTCTGGGTCACCCGGTCCTTCAAAGATGTGTTGCTTCTTGTGTTTTTAAGTTACCTGTAAAAACGGTAACTTATCAGGGGGAGTTGTTAGGATTTATTATTTATACATCATGTGCACTGTTAATTTGTTAGTCAGATTAGACAGAGCAGAAGGCCTTCCTTCACATTGTGGATGTCGTGGTGTGTACGGAGGTCATCTAATCAAGACAGCCTTCGTGTCTTTAACAATACTCAGGATATGGGCACATCTTGGAGCCGGACTGATAGGAGAGAGCTACTGTATCTGTAACCCTGAGACAGAGAGGCAACCTGCATGGAGTTCAAGACATGGATGGCGTGTCAGTTTCTGATACGGACAGCTAAGCATCCACATGATGCAACACATAGACTCACAAGGTATAAGAAGCAGGTGATGACCTTGTTCGGGGCTCAAACTTTGCCGGACGCTTGCGGACGTGATTTTTGAGACCACAGCTGTGCATAGCTCGAAGCATTTTTCTCTGTCCTGTAACGACCTGATCTAGAATAAACTCTGTTACTTTTTTACTCCTGTTTTTATAGTCCTTTTTATATGGTTTTAACGAGTTTGAGTTAAGAGTAGTAAATAACTTGCTCCCAGGAAAAGAACCGTGTGAGGAGGCCCCGGGGCGCTACAGCCTTTACTTACAAGGGGACAAATCCTTCTCACTTTAACAATTTTTTACTCACCCCCATGCTGAACAACACTCTGGAGTACTTTTTTGATATCTCAAATGCATCTGGAGATCTTGGAGGCTTCTTGCTGTCTGCTGACATTCAAATAATGGAGGTCTACGGTGCCCGAGACAGAAAGGTCCATTAAAGTCCACAAAAAACGTGTCAATATTCCTCCATACTGCTCGTCCAATGTATTCCAAGTGTCCTGAGTGGGTAGCATCCAGAATTTACTCGAAACGAAGTCATTTAGAATGTTTTTAGAGCATAAACAGTAGTGTATAGGATTTCCTAAAAGCGCGCGCCCGCACGTTCACGACGCTACGGAAACCGCGGCAGACCAAACCGGATGAAAGTGCGCATTCAGCTCGGCAAAGAACTCATGCTCTTCCTCAACGCTGAAGTCCTCAGACATTTTTCTTTCGTTGTTTCTTTCTTTGCACAGGTAAACAGCACATTTCTTCTTCTACACTTGCATTATCGGCAGAGCAGATGCTGAATGCGCACTTTCATCTGGTTGGTCTGCCGGCTTCCGTAGCGTCGTGAACGTGCGGACGCGCGCTTTCAGGAAATCCTATACACTACTGTTTATGCTCTAAAAACATTCTAAATGACTTTGTTTCGAGTAAATTCTAGATGCTACCCACTCAGGACACTTGGAATACATTGGACGAGCAGTATGGAGGAATATTGACACGTTTTTTGTTGACTTTTATGGACCTTTCTGTCTCGGGCACCATAGACCTCCATTATTTGAATGTCAGCAGACAGCAAGAAGCCTCCCAGATCTCCAGATGCATTTGAGATATCAAAAAAGTACTCCAGAGTGTTGTTCAGCATGGGGGTGAGTAGAAAATGAAGGCTAATCATGTTTTGGGTGTACTATTCCTTTAACCCATGATCCTTTTTTTAACTAGTTTAATTAGTTTCTCCCGTATGCCACAACGTAATGCATTGATCTGAAAATCAACCTCAGACGCAACGCACGCAGTGGCGAGGGTTTGATCCGTCAGATGGAGTTAAATCACAAAGAATTCAATGTTGAATCGGGGCGGCAGCTAAATGCTAGGCGATGGGTAGCAGCCAAAACGTTGCAATTTCACATAATCCTGACGAGATCCAAAAAACTATATTATGTAAATAAACCCTACACTTCTCGCTATGACTGTAATCAAAACCCATTTAAATGCAGAAACTGATTGAAATTATTGATTTTCCCACTAAAAGTTAGAGAAATCTCAGCCATGTTTATACCAAAACGTTACAGTTTCACATTATCTTGAAAAATCTTTGCAAGAAACGAACAAGCAAGTGAATATGTACATTCCCTGAGTAAATATTCTGGCAACAAACTATACATTTCTCACTAGAAATGTAATCAAAACTCATTTTAATGCAAAAACAAACTCAAGTTATTAATCTTTCCACAAAAAAATTAGCGAATGTCGGACATATATATATATTTTTTTCTTCTCCCAGCTGGAATCTTGAAAGTCACGTGACTAGGACGTAAAACAATAGAAAGCGTATAGGCAGAAGAAACGTAACAGTACCACAAAAAAATGGCCATTAATGTACCTCCACTACGTTTTGCAGTGTGGACCAACGTAGTGGGGGTACATTTTCCCATGAGACTGGGTTGCAAATGACAGTAGGTTGGGAAATGTAGTTTATATAATTTGTTTTGCTTATAGGTACACACTCTTGAGAGTAAAACTGACATTTATGAGTTAATTTGTAAAAATATATTTTAAGTTTCTCTCTTCTTATCAGGGAGGGCGGTGCCCCAGCGCCCCCTATGGGCCGACCGCCACTGACTGGCTCCCTGTATCTCAGAGAATAGACTTTAAAATACTTCTGTTAGTCTATAAATCTCTGAATGGCTTAGTACCTAAATATGTCACAGACTTGCTATCAGTGTATCAACCCTCCAGACCACTCAGGTCTTCTGGCTCCAGCCTGCTCTGCATACCTAGAACCAGAACTAAACATGGAGAAGCAGCATTTAGTTCCTATGCTCCACTTATCTGGAACAAACTTCCAGAAAACTGTAAAAGTGCGGAAAGCCTGAGTTCCTTTAAATCAAGACTAAAAACACATTTGTTTAGGACTGCCATCGACTGTTTTAGTTAAACAGCTCAACTGAAACATCATTAGTTCAACTTTTATTTTCTTTAGTCCAACTGTTTTTAATTTCCTTTTTTGTTTCTGCATTTTTTGTTATTTTTTTGTCCTACCTGCTTTGATTGTTTTATTTTCCTTAATTTTAGTCATGTAAAGCACTTTGCATTGTCTTTGTACTTAATTGTGCTATAAAAATTAATTTGCCTTGCCTGCCCTGCCATGACTTTTTTCCCCACTGAGATCGGATGTGTTTTCAAAGTGTTCTTTAAATTTTTTTGAGCAGTGTATGTATATCTATATATATCTATATAAATAGATATTTACATACATTAAAACCTATTGAAATTGTAGGTGTTCTTGTCTGGGGAAAATTATTTTCAGAGTTTAGAGCTGAGTATCGCCACACTTTCATCCGGTGCAGGTTTCTGGGGAGGAGGAAGGCGAGGAGAGTTAAGGGGGTTTTAGAGTGAAGGCATTGCCTCAGGGTACTGCAGCCACTTCTATGGTTCTGATTCAGGGTTAGAAATCCAACTTTTTTTTAAAACCTTTTTTTACCCCAATCACAGTAAGTAAAAAGCAGGAACAGCATAACAGTTATGTGTTCTGTTTTTCTCATAGATCTGATTAAGACTCGTGAAACTTTTCCATGATAGCCCAGAATAAGCGGTGTAACGAATTCACTCCGCTTGATTTCAAGCACATTTACCGCATAATATCTGTGATACAGAGCCTGGACTTCCCAAATTTAATTTTGGATAAACTCAGCATAGAAATTGACATTGATGTTTATCTAAGTCTTAAAAGAGCATAACGGTTGTTATATAAAATGATCTATAAAGCAGGACATCTTTTAATAGGTAATTATGTTAATTTTTTGTTTCATTGTTGTATTTTAAATGTGCAATGATTTCGTAAAATAAAGGGTAAGACTTTCAAAATAATTATATTATGGCCTATTCATATTTCTAAGGACTGTGTTTAACAAAAGAAAAAATTCAACCTAAAGGAAATAGAGCAGTGGAAGCTTAAATACTTCACTGAACAGGTTCTCATTGGAGAGAAGATTATTGTAGCTCCAGATGGATTCAATGATCGTTTTCCCACTGAATGACAGCATCCTCTCATTGAGGATATTTTTATTCTCCAGTTTTAATCTGATTGTTGGAGATCAAGGAATCTGAGACAAAACACCTGATTAAATTCCTCAAGTAGACTATTGGTTGATTCCTTACATGATTTATAATATTGTGTGGTAAAATATCACCATCCCCTTTAACTGATCATTGCTGTTACTTTTGTTCTCTCTTTGACTAAATGTAAATCACCATCATCCTTAATTTGGTAATTGAACTAACCTCTGGCATAATAGGGATTTCTGCACAGAAATTAGTAAACTCATTAAGAATATTTCATTGATGGAACTTTCACCTTTGAGGTAATAGGAATAGCTCATATTTAGTGCTAAGAAAGTTGCAGTCAGAATTAGTAAACTGGTTTATAAAATTGATGCAAAAAAACAACCACAAATAATTTATATCAATTGTATAATAATAGAAAAACTTGTTTTTTAATTTTTGTGTACAACAACACAAATTGAGTTGTACAAGTTGTTCATCAAAAACCTCTAACACTGTCACTTTTTCTATAAATGGTCCAGAACTATTGTTGCAAAATCAGATTTTTATTGTTCAGACTGTCATGAAAAGATCAGGTACAGATTACATATTGGCAATAAAAAAAAGCACAAACAAAAAAAACAAATAAAAATAAATCATAGCACCTAAGTGTTTACCAGATTTACTATATAACACCTTATCTGTTCTAGTTTCTATGTAAACAGAGTTGTTAATTAATGGCTTTCTCAAAACTTGCCTCAAAAAAAGTGACTTTGACCCGTGAGTTTCTCATGTAATGAGGTGAAGGAGTTTCTAGATGGACACTTTATCACCAGTCAAACGTGGTAAACACCTCTACTGTTCATTCCTGTGGCATCTGACTACAGTGACTTATTCAAAAGGCTTCACACCAGTGTGAATTCTCCTGTGTTTAGTCAAACTACTCTTTTGAGTAAATGTATTGTTACAAATGGTACAGGAAAAAGGCTTCTCACCAGTGTGAATTCTGAAGTGTCTATCAAGATGAGATTTGTCAGTGAAGCTTTTTCCACAGGACCGACATTCAAACGGTTTCACACCTGCGTGAATTCTCACGTGAGAAGTCAAATGACTCTTTTGAGTAAATTTATTGTTACAAATTGTACAGGAAAAGGGCTTCTCACCAGTGTGAATTCTGATGTGTCTAAAAAGATGAGATTTCTTAGTGAAGCTTTTTCCACAGGACCGACATTCAAAAGGCTTCTCACCTGTGTGAATTATCATGTGAGAAGTCAAACTACTCTTTTGAGTAAATTTACTGTCACAAATGGTACAGGAAAAGGGCTTCTCACCAGTGTGAATTCTGATGTGTCTATCAAGATAAGATTTGTCAGTAAAGCTTTTTCCACAGGACAGACATTCAAAAGGCTTCTCATCTGTGTGAATTCTGATGTGTTTATTAAGATCAGACTTAGAGGTGAAACTTTTTCCACAGGACAGACATTCAAAAGGCTTCTCACCTGTGTGAATTCTGGTGTGTCTATCAAGATTAGCTTTGTTAGTGAAGCTTTTTCCACAGGACGGACATTCAAAAGGCTTTTCACCAGTGTGAATTCTGATGTGTTTATTAAGATCAGACTTAGAGGTGAAACTTTTTCCACAGGACAGACATTCAAAAGGCTTCTCACCTGTGTGATTTCTGGTGTGTCTATCAAGATTAGATTTCTTAGAGAAGCCTTTTCCACAGGTCAGACATTCAAAAGGCTTCACACCTGTGTGAATTCTCATGTGAAAAGTCAAACTACCCTTTTGATTGAATTTATTGTTACAAATGGTACAGGAAAAAGGCTTTTCACCTGTGTGAATTCTCATGTGTTTATCAAGATCAGATTTCTGAGTGAAGCTTTTTCCACAGGACAGACATTCAAAAGGCTTCTCACCTGTGTGAATTATCATATGTTTATCAAGTCTAGATTTCTTTGTGAAAATTTTTCCACAGGACAGACAATAAAACTTCTGACCTGTGTGAGTTCTCATGTGAACCGTTAAATGCAATTTTTTAAGAAAGTTTTCTCCACATGTCAAACATGGGAAAGGTTTCTCTCTTGTATCTTTAATCTTCTGCTTCAGAATAAGCTGCTCTTTCTGCTCACTTATGGGGAGCTCCATGGTTTCCTCTTTTGTCCAGGGATGTTCTGGCTTTTGATGCTCTTCTTTTATCTGCGGATATTCCGATTCCTCATGGTCCAAACTGGATTTCCTCTCCTGTCCACAGAGCTGCTGGTCAGAGAAATCCTCCTCTTTTCCAACATAATCCTGCAGGCGGTCTGGAAAGACAAACACAGCAAAAAGGCGTTCTATTGGTGGTTAAATAAAGGACACCTCACATAAAAGCACCAAACTCTCTCCTTGAGGTTAAGGAGCCAGTGGATCCTATCAAGCAACAGAAGATATGAAGTTCATTCTGGCCTAAATTTATTTCCCACACAAACAATTATTAAGGAAAGTAAAGCATTTACATCCAACACCACAGTGACTGTCTGGCAAATGAGGAAGTAATGAGGCACCCTAAACTCAGCAGCGCTTTCTGTACACCTCTGCCTGGAAGAGACAGACCCCAGCTCAATGTGTCAGAGGTTGAGCAGGAGCTGCCATTTTAATCCCATATCATAGAGGTTTCTAGAATTTCCTTCTTTTATCTTCAGAGAAATATACTGTCCAGGGGTGATGCTGAGAAACTAGTCCATGCAATTGTTACGTCAATGATGGACTATTGTAATTCTTTACAGTCAGGAAGTCTACAAACTGTAGTAAAAAGCCTTTAGTTGATCCAAAATGCTGCAGTCACGAGTCCTGATGAAAATTAAAAACAGACACCACATCTCTCCTACTCTAGCTTCTCTTCATTTACTTCCTGTTAAGAATTTAAAATGCTCCTTATCACATATAAAGCTCTAATTAACCAAGATCCATCTGATATAAGTTATTGTTCCTTACGTTCCTAACAGAGCACTTCGCTCTCAATCTGTAGGTTTACTAGTGGCTCATAGAATTTCTAAAAGTAGAATGCGAGGCAGATCTTTTAGTTATCAGGCTCCTCTGCTGTGGAACCAAATACCACTTGTAGTCAGTGAGGCAGACACCCTGTCTACTTTTAAGCTTAAAACTTTCGTTTTTGATAAAGCTTATAGTTAGAGTGGCTCAGGTTATCCTGAGCTATCTCTATAGTTATGCTGCTATAGGCTTAGACTGCTGGAGGACATAGGGACCCCTTTTAATAGTCATCTCTCCAAACAGCCATAAAACCATAGGTTTCCTGTCATTTGTTTAAATAATAACCCCACAGTGGTGATGAGTTCTATCATCAGTATCTGTGTTTCTATTGATTAGACTGCTTGTTGAATAGAGTTAAGAAAAAAACTGGGAAACAATTCCACCTGATCAAAATGCTGCTGTGTAAATAATGAGTTTAAAATATTTCTATTTAGTTCCTAAAAATGATCGACACTCAGGTGTTCCTCATAAGTTAGATCCTCGTGGAATGTATACCAAAGAAGAGAGCTATTTTTTTAAACATAGGGATAAAATTAAGCCTTCTACTCACATTGTGTCCCAGAGCACTGTTTTCCCAAAGAAAAGGTTAGTTTCAATTTTGCAAAAAAAAAAAAAAAAAAAAAAAAAAAAAACGAAAGATAAAAACCCCACACATTAATATTAATTAATTAATTATAATCCAGACCACTTTGTAATTCCTAGATAAGAAAATATGTGATGAAATTGGTGGATGAAATGTCAAATGGTTTTCTCAGCTGCTACTGGCCAGGGGCCTATTTCACAAAGCAGGTTTAAACAAACTCAGAGTTAAACCCTCAACTCTAAATTGATCTAGCCTATGGTTGAAAACTCAATATCAATAAGGCTGCTGTGAGTTAGTTTGATCAACTGTAAGTAGGTCCACTGTGACCTGAACATGTGCATATCAAGTAAGAAAAACCATTATCAGCAGAGCCCCAATTTGCTGAGTCATCATGATGACAGACAACAGTAAGGTTCAATTTCACACCACTGGAAATAGAGATTTTAATGAAGAAATGTAAAAACAAACTGGAAAAAGGGTTTAAAAGACAGAAACAGCGCTACATCTGCAAAGGAGAAGGACATTGTGTGGGAAAAGATTGCTGCTCCAGTTAATGCATAGGTTTATATAGAGTACCGTATGGCAGCCGTTTTAACATTTATTAAACACTCTTCTCTGTTGTTCCATTTATAGATCACTATGATTCTTTCTAATAGGATCTAATAGGATCTTCAGCAGGTGAAGATGAAGTCTAAAAACATTATCCTAACAGGTAGGACCTGTTCATCATCTCATGGGTTCCTCCTAAGTTGGATTCTGTCTCCTATTACACAGTAAATACTAAGTGTCTGCTTGCAGCCGCTTCGGATGTTATCATCCCAATAAATGGCCGTTATTGGCGGTTATCAGTCCTATGGAATGGCTTCGGATCGTGCTAGTAGGCTCAGTAGGTTGGTTTCACTGAAACCAAAGAATTGATGAATCCATTTATGTGTAATCTAAAAATAATTTCAGTAGTTCTTCATTTAATATGAAAAAGTCTCACGTGTCGCATATATTAAAGAAATAAAAAAATATATAAACAGTTGTAGAATCTTCTCCCTATAAATATCTGATTCCTTGCAAATTAATGGAGATCATTCCTTAATAAGATCCTCATTAAGAGGATCTTATTAAGGAATGTCCTGAAAGACATTAAGGGGGTACTGAAAGAGACAGAGACATCTGCATATTCCAGCTGCCACCACTAGCTGATCTACAACACTGTATATAATGTGGGCCAGATGCAACAAAAGACCTTCTAGGGCTCTTTGTGGAAGTTTCACAAAGCAGATACAGCTTTCATAAATCCCAAAGAGGGTTTGAAATATTCTGCTGTTAGCTTGGAATAATCTAATCCAGGTTTAGGTGTCTGAGTGTTGTAGTTTTAAAATTAGAACAGATTAAAGACACTTAAGGTGGTGAGAAAAGAGGTGGAATAGCCCTTTAGTCGTTAGCTGAACCTGAAGCCAGCTTCAGCTTGGTTTCCACAGTGAGGTCAGAAAAAGACACCAAGATCTAATCAAGGATCAGAACAGCCTCCATGTTGGAATCTAAGCATCAGAAACCATTGATATCTATATCCATGATAGAGCTCTCATGGTGGCTCGCTGGACGCTGTTGTGCCAAAAAGTGATTGTCTGTTAAAAACTGATTGGCTAAGATCGGGCGCGTTCCCACAGAGCAGCAAGAAGAGGGACTTGTTTCCATGTTTAGTGAGCCCAGCCTGCCTGTGTTGTTTCAAGTTTCTTTCTCTGTATTTTAGGTTTTGAAATCAAACACTATTAACAGTAAACCAGTTATATTTCTATGACCAAGGTTACAGCAGATGTGTCTTATTTACCTTTCTGCTCCTCATCAACGGCTTCATTTTGCATTCCTCATGAACATCTGCAAATTCTAAACAGACTTTAGCAATAAAGGTAAACTATGAAAGACGTTTCTGCACTACATTTGATTCCATTTAAAACTATTCTGTCTCGTTACTGTACTGTGACGGATGTAACTCAGTAAATTATTTAAAATAAAATGTTTGTCATATTTTGTTTTTCATTGTGATATTTTTACTAATTAAAAAAAATATATTACAATATAATAATAATTATATTATATATTATATTTATTATATTAAATCATATAAATTATTATATTAATCAATATTTTATCATATTAAATATATTCTTCTGAACTCACCCCCCCCCCCCCAGCACTGAAATAATCCACAAAATACACAGAATATGACTATTTTTCTTTCCTAAAAGTGATTTAAACTTATTTTTTGACCTGCAGTGTATTTTCTGGATGAAATTGCTTTATTAAACTCTAAGGCATAATATGTAATATATCTTACTGAACTCTCCACCCCAAACACTCAAAAAATCCACAAAATAATGATGCCAGACGATATGTACTACTTTATCTTGACTGTTGAAGCAACAAGCGCTAACGACCACAGCGTGTACCGACTTCCTGTTTACAAAATAAAAGTGTAGGCCTAGATTTTAAAGCGGAGAAGCTATCGATATTGATATTTACCCTATATATCTAAAAGCTATTAAGAGACTTGAAATGTAAAATTAAAAGGCATAAATCTTGAAGCCAGTGGAGTGATTTGATCCAACACTGATATTAAGTCAATTGATCACCTGTTCTGGAAACTATTGAGCAAAAATGTTAATGTTTTCATATAAAAATAAAAAATAATTCAAGATTTAATATGCAGAAATTAAATGTCTAACCTTTTTACCCTGTGGAATGCTATTATCTAACAATGATTTTGAGTCAATTGATCACATTAGCTATTGAGCTGCAATATTTTGATAGGTATTTATTAGAATATAGATTTAGAGTTTTTTTCTCAATATAGTTAGAGATTATCCTCTCTGAACCGTTACTTTAGAGCTGTGAAAGGATTTCAGTGAATTGTGAATTAAAATCTCCTCACACAAGGCTCGATGTTAACCATTGCCCGATCGCCCGGGGCAAATTGTTTTTATTGTCGGGAGAGTACAAATTTAATTGCATTTGCCCGCCAGGCAAGTGCAATGATCGCAAAAAAAAATTTTTATCACTCAAAATTACTTTAAAATCACAGACATTTGCTGAAAATGACCCACAAGCGTTGCCGGCGCCATTTTTGTTGTTTTGTACACTTCACTCGTGATTTGAAAAAGCCGCATAATTTTCCGCGAGGTGGCGTGATTTTTGTTCGGGGGTTTTTATCCAGCATGAATCAGACACTTTTTTCGACTTGGAAGGCTAAAAACCAACAACAAGGCTATCTTACCCTCCACCCATTTCACCCACCACCCAGATAACCCTAGATTAAAAATTATTTGTCAGGGATTAGGAAAATTGGCATAATTGTATGCCATGCGCACAGTGTAAATATGGCTACCATATGGCAGTCTTCTGTACAGTGATGTAGGTCATACATTAAAAAATGTTCATACATTTTTTTTCTCTTAGACATTGGAGAGGTGCATTTAAATGTTATGGAGCTAAACATGTTAAATTGGTGACCTGTTATGTTATCATTGTCTTTTTGCTGCATTTATTTTGTCAGGGAAACTAATCCTGAGTCAGGTAAAAGTCAGGGAATTCTGAAATGATGTAAGACTGTGGAAACCCTGTATAAAATAACTATGTATAATGATTCTCTAGAAAAGTCACATTATATTAATAGTATTATCTTGCATAAACAAACCGTAACTCCAAATTAAAAGTTATTCATTTGTGACATTGACTTCTTTCTTGTGATTTATCTTAAGTTTCTTTTTAGATTTTTAACATTACAATTTATATTTTTACAAGCATACAACAGTTTAAAGCAAACTTTAGTTTGAAAAGAATCTGCAGGAAGGAATCTGAGTTCATTATCTGATGCATGCATATAAACACCAGGAACCTTAAAAAAACTTAAACTTAAAAATTACTGAATAACAAAAAACATTTAAAAAACAAACATGTTTCATTGATATATATACAAAAATGGATATTAGGAACTATATTTATCAAACATTATACTGGGCAAGTAAAAATTGTTTCTGGGCAAATGAAATGTGAAAGTCACTTGCCCAAAGGGCAAGTGGTAAAAATCCTTAACGTCAACTTCTGTCACATATAAAGCATTAAATGGTCAAACTCAATCTAATATCAGATATCAGATCATTCTCTATGTTCCCAACAGAGCACTTACCTGTCAGTCTGCAGGTTTACTAGTGGTTCCTAGAATTTCTTGAAGAAGAATGGGAGGCAGATCTTTTAGTTATCAGGCTTCTCTCCTATGGAACCAACTACCAGTTTTAGCCTGTGAGGCAGACACCCTGTCTACTTTTAAGTTTAAAACTTTCCTTTTTGATAAAGCTTATAGTTAGAGTGGCTCGGGTTATCCAGAGCTATCTCTATAGTTATGCTGCTATAGGCTTAGACTGCTGGAGGACATAGGGACCCCTTTTAACTATCTGGAGTAGAAACCTTTTCTGATGGTTTTAAAATATACACAATTCAATACACAATCCCATTTCTTCTAATACCACAGTTGACACAAGCCGCAAATCTGCCACTATGCCGGAGAACTTTAAGCCCTGCAGTTCCTGACAACGGATGATTTTATTCCTTTTTTGAGAACAAACATCTAACTTGTAGTTATAATAGGGCTGCAACTAACGATTATTTTGAAAATCGATGAATCGGCCGATTATTTTTTCGATTAATCGATGAATCGGACACAAAATATTTTTTTTATATTAACCTCTTTATTCCAAAATAAACATTTTAGACAGAACAAACAAGCACACCAGTACAGGTTTCTCATTAACTGTACTGGTGCAATATGAAAAATAAATGTTTGTGTTAAAACTACGCAAACTTACATGAGAAATGTAGCTGTACATCCACAAAATATAGGGTACTTTGTTTCATAAAGCGCAAAAAGAGACAGGCATTTTAGTTTTTAAAGCCTCTAAGGGGTTCAAACAATAGGTCCCCCCATTTCAACAAATGAGTTTTTTTAGACTAGAAGAGTTCTGCCTTTTAAGACAGGAAAGTAAAGTTGCTACTTGAGAAAATACTGAACCATAGAGATAAAAATAGCCCTGTGATTCAAATTATAAATTGTATTTGGAATAAAAATGAGAGAACTAGGGGTGCTAAAAACACATCCTCCAATGACAGATATTTACATGGGAATGTGGCAGATAATTAATTGACATATTACTGATCTTGCTGGATTTTATTCTGCTTTACTTCCATAAATTGCAGGATCATCTTTACTTTATCTTTGCCAGAAGATTTAAACCTTAAAAGCCTTGCCCTCATAATTTGCAAATTAATTTATTTATAAAGAAAATATAAACGCTGCTTAAGCTAATTCAAATGAAATTAAAAGTAAAATAAGTAGCCAACCTTATCACTGTCTGTAACCTACAAACAAGCTAAGGAAAGCATCAGATGAGCTACCTGAGAAACTAACGTTACGTTTCCCCACTTTAAAATGAAGCAAACATGATGGTTCATCCTGCTGATCAGCTCTCTTCACTGCCATTGAAGGCTCCAACATGTTTTCTTTTCAGGTGCTGCGTCATAACAGTGGTGCTTCCGTGCCATGTTAATTTGTTTTTACAAAAGTTGCATGTTACGACTTTTTTCACTTTACAAAGCGCAGGCTATTTTAATTATTGTGATCAATTTGCGCCGTCAATCCCGGCGCATGCGCGCTTCATTTGCAGTCTGGACGCTGAGGGTAAACTCCTCACTAAAATCCTGCGGCTCTGAGTGCCACGCTGAGAGGGACTCCTGTGGGAGAGGGAGAAAGGGGTTGGGATGGGGGAGGCGCCCCACGGCAGCAGCTGCCGCTGGAGGACAAGAGTAGGAACGATACATGCTTTCACGTAAGAGTCTCCAAAAGCCGCCAGTGACACCGTAAAAAGTCGCCAGATTTGTCGCTAGTCGCTTTTTAAAAAAATAGTCGCTGGAGGGGTCTGAAAAGTCGCTGAGTTGGCAACACTGCAACTGCGGCGCTGACTCGCTCCGCCATATTTTTTTTTTCTTCCCCGGGATGACGGCGGCGGCGGATGACGCATTAATCGCGCGACACAACTAATCGATGATTAAATTCGTTGCCAACGCTTTTAAAAGTCGATTTTTATCGATTCGTTGTTGCAGCCCTAAGTTATAACCTTTCCCGTTTTGTGTTGAGTTTTCGCTTGCCAAACTACAACCTGAGAGTAACACTGCAGCCAATTAAACTCTGGGGAGCCTAAAATGTGCCGCTACATAAAAAAAAAACTACAAGCATACTTGGTGTGAGGGATTGGCTTTGAGTCAATGAGTCGATATAATCAGCTGGATTTCTTTGGATAGAATCTCACAACTTCTTCCTGGTCTGTTGAAGCACCAATAGTCTGCATCCAATTATTTAATTAATTGCTCTTAGTTTTTGGGAATATATACGAACTATGCTCTAATTTCTAGTTACCGATCTGTTTTTACTATAATTTAATTTGACAAACCGGGTCTTCTCTACATTCTTCTTTCTGTTTGGTGCGATTGCAATAGCGGGTCTTGATCTGGACGGTCCGGAGCAAAAAATTGCTTTTGACATTGGGGGACGGAGAAGACGTACGTGGGCGGTGACGAACGGAGGAGTAGCGGAGGATGTGGAACAGCTCTCATTGATTTACATGACAGACAAGTACTCTAAACGACGTACGTGAGCGGAGCGCTGACGGAGTATGTGGAATCTGGGGGTAAAGGACGACAAATACACGTCTGGCCGGACAGTGCAATGAAAATCCGGACTGTCCGCCCTAAAGCCGGACATCTGGCCACCCTACTTCCAACTCCTGTTCTTTCCCACTCGCCATACCCACACAATTCTCCACAACAACTGATTTGTTTCTGCTACACCCGGCTACTCTGCTTTGCTTCTTCTTCTTGTTTACTACTGGTGGTTGGCTTTGGAAGAAGGTGAGAACTAGGGCTGCAACAACGAATCGATAAAAATCGACTTTTAAAAGCGTTGGCAACCAATTTCATCATTGATTAGTTGTGTCGCGTGATTAATGCGTCATCCGCCGCTGTCGTCATTGCCATGGGGCGCCTCCCCCATCCCAACCCTGTTCTCCCGCGGCGCTCCCGCAGGAGTCCCTCTCAGCGCTGCAGTCAGAGCCGCACGATTGCAAATGAAGCGCGTATGCGCCGGGATTGACGGCGCAAATTGATCACAATAATTGAAATAGCCTGCGCTTTGTAAAGCGAAAAAAGTCATAACATGCAACTTCTGTAAAAACAAATGAACATGGCACGGAAGCACCACTGTTATGATGCAGCACCTGAAAAGAAAACATGTTGGAGCCTTCGATTGCAGTGAAGAGAGCTGATCAGCAGGATGAGTAACCATGTTTGTTTCGTTTTAAAGTGGGGAAGCGTAACGTTAGTTTCTCAGGTAGCTCATCTGATGCTTTCCTTACCGTGTTAGTAGGTTACAGACAGTGATAAGGTTGGCTTCTTATTTTACTTTTAATTTCATTTGAATTAGCTTAAGCAGCATTTATATTTTCTTTATAAATAAATTAACTTGCAAATTATGAGGGCAAGGCTTTTAAAGTTTAAATCTTCTGGCAAAGATAAAGTAAAGAAGATCCTGCAATTTATGGAAGTAAAGCAGAATTAAATCCAGCAAGATCAGTAATATGTCAATTAATTATCTGCCACATTCCCATGTAAATATCTGTCTTTGGAGGATGTGTTTTTTAGCACCCCTAGTTCTCTCATTTTTATTCCAAATACAATTTATAATTTGAATCACAGGGCTATGTTTATCTCTATGGTTCAGTATTTTCTCAAGCAGCAACTTTAACTGCTATACTTTCCTGTCTTAAAAGGCAGAACTCTTCTAGTCTAAAAAAACTAATTTGTTGAAATGGGGGGGCCTATTGTTTGAGCCCCTTAGGGGCTTTTAAAAACAAAAATGTCTTTTTATGCACTTTATGAAACAAAGTAGCCTATATTTTGTGGATGTACAGCTACATTTCTAATGTAAGTTTGCGTAGTTTTAACACAAACATTTATTTTTCATATTGCACCAGTACAGTTAATGAGCAACCTGTACTTGTGTGCTTGTTTGTTCTGTCTAAAATGTTTATTTTTGAATAAAGAGGTTAATAAAAAAAATATTTTTTGTCCGATTCATCGATTAACTGAAAAAAAAAAAAAAAATCGGCCGATTCATCGATTTTTAAAATAATCGTTAGTTGCAGCCCTAGTGAAAACAGCAGAGAGGATCATGGGGAATGAATTCTGTTGTGTGCATTAAGATTGCATTTCTGAGTGAAGCTTTTTCCACAGGACAGGCATATGAAAGGCTTCTCACCAGTATGAATTCTCATGTGTTCAGCAGGGCTGTCGCGGTGGAGGAATTCCCCCTGCGATTATTCAAGGAGGCTAAATATCGCAATATGCAACATTATTGCACCATCTTTTTTTTCCTTTATTCTAATCTTTTTATTTCCCAAATGAATTCCATTGTCGACTATTGTCGCCAGACGCGTTTTTCCAACAGAGTGAGGCATCTCACTTGATTATGAACTCTGCCGAGAGTCGCTCATGCGCAGTAGTGTCTCTGTCTCTGAGCGGTAACATACAAATATGGCGGCGTCAATATCAGGTAAGCGTACCAATACTTCTAAAGTTTGGGAGCATTTTAGCCTGGATATGGCGAATAAAAAGATTACTTGCAAGGTTTGCAAAGCAGACCTTGCGTATCATGGCAGTACCTCGGTGATGCACGAACATTTAAAGAGAAAGCATGTCGGGGAGTTGAACGAAACGGAGTCTGACTCGCCTCGGTAAGATGCAAGTAACATTCAAGCCAATGCAGTTTTAATGACATACTTATAAGCGCATTTTTGCTATTAAAAAGAGCTTGAGCGTTATGCCAGACTGCCTGACAAACATATTTTAAATTAAATGCATGCAGTCCGAAGAAGAGAAGCACCATGGAGCCCTTCTGCAAAGGAGGCAGACGTGCACCCTGCAACAGGCGGCTGCCCTCACGGAGTCAGTACTGCAGATGCTCATCTATGATATGAGGCCACTCTCCATGGTTGACGGTGCTGGGTTTTAACAGATGATAGCCCAGTTCAACCCCGACTATATCCTGCCATCCAGGACCCATTTCACCCACTTGATGGAGCAGAAATGCAGTACAATGTTTCTGAAGGTAATTGTTGAAAATACACACACACAGAGTTCATATAAGCAATCACACATTTCATTTAATAGCAATTATGTATTTCATATTAGCAATCAATCACCCCCACCCACCAACACACACACTTCATACAATCACAAATGTCATTTAAAAGCAATTATACATAACTTAATTTTTGTAGTATGATAGAGCAGCTGCAATAAAACTTTTATGTTGAATAGTTTCTGTTGATTTGTACGTTTTTACTCTTTAAATATTTACAAAAATCAACTTTTGTGTTTAAAGGTAAAGGAGATCCTAAAAGAGGTCAGCAGCTCCCTCACACTGACGTGTGATGTTTGGACCAGCCGTGCCACAGAGGCATATCTTGGAGTTTCGTGTCACTTCATTACCAAAGACTGGCAAATGAAAACTCTAAACCTCGCCACTCTACCTCTAGAGGAGAGGCATACTGCTGCCAACATCATGCTATGGATGGAAGAGGTGATAGAGAAATTTGACATCTTGCCTAGCAAAATTAAAGCAATAGTACACGACAATGGGTCTAACATGGTGGCTGCAGCTCGACTGCTGAAAGAAAAACATGGTTGGTTTTCTGTGCGCTGTGCTGGGCACACTCTCCAACTTATTGTTAACAGTGCCCTCAAAGAGCCCAGCATCAACAAAGCCACCGGTGCAGCAAGAAACTAAGTGGAGCACTTTAGGAGAAGTGAGCTGGCGAATTCAAAACTGAAGAAGAAGCAGCAGCAAATGAACACAGCAGAGCACAAGCTGATCCAGGACGTAAATACTCGATGGAATAGCACGTACTACATGATGGAGAGACTCGTGGAGCAGCGATGGCCAGTCACAGCGACCCTCTCTGACCCTGAGGTAACACCTAGAGGCAAGCACTACTGTGACCTCAAACCAGAGCAGTGGGTGCTACTTGAAGAGCTGGTGCAAGGATTTGGGCCTTTTGAATGTGCAACCGTTTTCCTCAGTGGACAGGAGTATGCTACTGCTTCATGTCTTCCACAGCTGGTTAAAGGTCTGCAACGGTCCATACAGCAAACACAGTTTGAGACGAGAGCAGGAAAAGCCTTTCGAGCAAATGCAGGAAAGGGAATAAGTGAGAGGTGGGAGAATCTTAACACTGTGTCTGCAGAGAGAGACAACCCACTTGTTCTTGCAGCTGCCATCGACCCAAGATTCCGAAAGATGAAGTTTATCTCCCCTGAAGATGGCACAAGGGTGCAAAGCACAATTTAAGTTCTTGCCATAAAAGAAGCTAAGGCTGAGACTGGGATACATGGTGACCCTGAGCTACAGCTGAAGAGGAGGGGCAATGTCTCAGGGGTAAAGTCAGCGCTGGATAACCTTCTTCAGTCCAAAACTTACAGCCGGAGTGAGGAAGAGGAGGAGACCCAGTAGGACCAAAAAATCCAAATGGTGAGGAGGGAAGTTCAGCTGTTCTTCACAGAGGCACTAATAAGCAAAAAGGATGATCCGCTCAGCTGGTGGAGAGGAAATGAGGGCCGTTTTCCCACACTGTCCAATGTAGCAAGATCCCTTTTGTGCATTCCTGCAACATCCACCCCAGCAGAGCGAATCTTCTCAGCAGCAGGAAATATCTGCTCGCAAAAGAGAGCAAGTCTCACACGAGACCATGTTGATATGCTGACTTTTCTTAGTATAAATAAACTGAACAACATATCCTGAGCCTCATCTTGATTTTAAACCTGGTCTGTCCACCATGACAAGTTTGTGTCCAAGTTATATCACACAGCCCATGTTTACAACTTGAGTAAAGACAGCACTGAATGCTTATTTTCAGCTGTATCTACTAATGTTAGTTGTTAATACCGTTAGATTTCAGACTGTTGAGAATTGTAAAGTTCTTTTGCAACAGACAGTTGACCACTGAATGTACTTCACAAAATGCACATCTTTGTTTTATTTAATGTTCTGCTGCTGCTAATGAGCCTGTTCTTGGTTTACAGGGGAAAAAATGTTTATTTGATTTTAATTTATTAATCATTTATTTGCCTGTCCCTAAAAAATGGACAGAGGTTTATTTATTTATAAATTTTACGTCTCTGTTGAATGAGCACTGTGCCTAATTGAAGTTAGGACATTTTTATTTAATTTTTGTACAAATCCACAGTATGTGCAATAAAATAAGTTGTTTTCATTGTAACCACATTTGTGTTCATTATCATGTGCCACATAATTAAATCAACTTCATTCTGAATTTAGAAAAAAGTAATAATTATCAGATTAGTCGACTAATTGTTTCAATAGTCGCTGAATAGTTGACTATCAAAATAGTCGTTAGTTGCAGCCCTACGTGTAACAGCGGCTGTTTATGTCCGTCACTGTCTCTGCTGTACTTAGCGACTCGAGCAAAGGCTTCGCCGACTCCAAGCTGTCGGCTGGCACCGACATGAGCCGCCCCACCACTCTGTGTGGCAGGAGGCGGCGGTAGCCGCTCCGTAACAGCTGGGTGGTAGCTAGCTAGATGAGCCCTTAAATTTGTTGTGTTTCCACGTTTTACTTGAACCGTTTTGCTGCAGATTTTATAAATTGCCTTATTTAAATTGTCTGGCTAGCGAAGTAACATTTGGTTTTGATATCAGTGACGCTGCCATTGTTTCCTTCTCAAATGTTGTCCCAAGATGCGGTGATGGCGGTGGCTGGTTTTGTAGCGCGGTGAGCTTCTTGATATCGCCATATTTCATTGGTGCGGTTATTGTGACAGCCCTAGTGTTCAGTTAACTTACCTTTTAGAGTAAACTGTTTGCTACAAATAGAACTGGAGAAAGGCTTCTCATTGCTGTGAATTCTCATGTGTTCATTAGGGCCAGATTTTAAGATAAAGGTTTTTCCCAAAGACAAACATTCAAACAGCTTCTCACCAGTATGATCTCTTGTGTGTTTGGTCAAATTACTTTCTACAGTAAACCTTTTGTTAACAAATAGTACAGGGAAATAGTTTCTCACCTGTATGAAGTCTGATGTGTGTAACAAGATTTAATTTCTGAGAGAAGCTTTTTCCACAGGACAGACATTGATTAATCTTCTCACCTGAGTGACTGCTCGTGTGATCCATTAAATGTTCTTTTTTTGGAAAGATTTCTCCACATGTGAAACCTTGGAAAGGTTCCTCCATTCGGTCTTCGGTCTCCTGCTTCAGAACAAGCTGCTCTTCATGCTGAATTATGGGGAGCTCCATGGTTTCCTCTTTAGTCCAGGGATGTTCTGGTTCTTGCTGCTCTTCTTTTATCTGCAGAGCTTCTGGTTCCTCTTGGTCCAAACTGGAATTCCTCCCCTGTCCACAGAGCTGCTGGTCAGAGAAATCCTCCTCTTTTCCAACATAATCCTGCAGGCGGTCTGGAAAAACC
The DNA here is from genome assembly GCF_016077235.1 of Cyprinodon tularosa. Classification (NCBI taxonomy): domain Eukaryota; kingdom Metazoa; phylum Chordata; class Actinopteri; order Cyprinodontiformes; family Cyprinodontidae; genus Cyprinodon; species Cyprinodon tularosa. The sequence continues at coordinate 98,816 of NW_024038012.1, forward strand.
AACACAGCACACAAACCAAACCTTAGTTTTCCAAACATTTCAATTATTGATGTTTTACTGCCATCTGAAGTGTTAGAACATCCTGTGGGATGACCATCTATCCTTGATTTCCATTTAGACAACCAGTTTAAAATAACTAAACCAACTTATTCAAACCAAATATCTCTCTTAACCTTCTTGGAATAAATTCCATCTTGTTTTACATTCATTGGCAAAAAAAGCTTCTGTACGTCTGTTTCTATCATAACATCAAAACAAATGTCTGTACACGATCATTTGATGAGATATTATTAGGGGCGACCATCAAAAAAGGACAATTTTGGGACTTTTCATTTAAAATCATGACAGGGACAGGATACTGCATCATCCAGAGACTTTTGATAAATGCAGTTTGACTGTTGTCAACTACTGGACACCTTTAGCTATCATGTGAGGTGACCACCTCAGAACTTTGAAAACTAATCTTTAAATGTAGATCTACGTTCTGATGATCAATTTGATAGTGTAACGTCATGAGAAGTACCTAGCTTGGTTTCTGTAGCTAAATATTAGGTTAGAAGTGAACATAGAATTTATCTGGCGTGACCGAGGATCAAAACTACTGAGTGTTTTACATGACATATGATTTCCTCAGTTTCTATTTATTTACACGTAAAAGTTACTTAAACTGCCTGTTTATTTAAACACATTCTTCAAATTCAGTCATTTATCGTTACTACTCAGGAGTAAACATTTGTCTTTGATTATAGTAAAATCATATGAAAAAAGACAAAACTACGAGGCACAAAAGTATATTTAAGCAATCGTATATTTATTAGTCATATTAAACCCTTTTGACCAATTTTTCAGATGGCGCCATTAACAAGCAGACAGAAGACCGGGATCAGCAGACAGCAAGTCAACTCAGACCCTGAAGCAACAGTTGAATATATATATTAAGATAGAAACTCTGGGTAGCATTTCGTCTCATTAGGCCCGAGCAGCGACAGCACTGTGAAGGCCTAACTGTGGCAGGTAGGTAGATCTCTACGAATCATGAAAAAAGTCTCTTGGAGGTAGGCTCTAAAACCTAGAGGAAGTCGGCCATTTTGGGTCAAATGCAGATTTTTGGCAATTTTTCAATTTTGTTGACGTTGAATTATAATTATCTCCTCCAAGTGTATTTGACTTCAAACTTGGTGTATTTACAGAAAAGACATGAGATAAAAAAAATTATCTACTTTTTTAGAAATTTGAAATGGAATAACTTTTACAAAAAAAAAAAAAAAATCCAAATCATTTTGAATCGTTTTTACCCTGTTGAAAAAGGATTGACCCATTTAAATAAATAAATAAATCAGCCTTTTATCTAATTGAGTCGAAAGTGTCAAAAAAAAAAGGTTCCTTTCAGAGCTTTTTGTAAGTTGGTTAAAATGACAAAGCCCTTCTTTAAAGGAATAGTACACCCAAAACATGATTAGCCTTCATTTTCTACTCACCCCCATGCTGAACAACACTCTGGAGTACTTTTTTGATATCTCAAATGCATCTGGAGATCTGGGAGGCTTCTTGCTGTCTGCTGACATTCAAATAATGGAGGTCTATTGTGCCCGAGGCAGAAAGGTCCATAAAAGTCCACAAAAAACGTGTCAATATTCCTCCATACTGCTCGTCCAATGTATTCCAAGTGTCTTGAGTGGGTAGCATCCAGAATTTACTCGAAACGAAGTCATTTAGAATGTTTTTAGAGCATAAACAGTAGTGTATAGGATTTCCTAAAAGCGCGTTCACGAGTCCACGGAAACCGCAGCAGACCAAACCAGATGAAAGTGCGCATTCAGCTCGGCAAAGAACTCATGCTCTTCCTCAACACTGAAGTCCTCAGACATTTTTCTTTCGTTGTTTCTTTCTTTGCACAGGTAAACAGCACATTTCTTCTTCTACGCTTGCAATATTGGCAGAGCAGACGCCGAATGCGCACTTTCATCTGGTTTGGTGTGCCGCGGTTTCCGTAGACTCGTGAACGCGCTTTTAGGAAATCCTATACACTACTGTTTATGCTCTAAAAAAAGTACTCCAGAGTGTTGTTCAGCATGGGGGTGAGTAGAAAATGAAGGCTAATCATGTTTTGGGTGTACTATTCCTTTAAAGTCCGCCACACAGGGTTTGTGTTCACAGGAAATTGTTGTTTTAAAATGTTTTAAAACAATCCAAGCCAAAGTTATACCAGTTATTTATCCATTGAACTGTTTAGTAAAGAAACAACAAAAAAAAATAGTATATATATATATATATATATATATATATATATATAGGGTGACCAAACGTCCGTATTTCCCGGGACATATCCGTATTTCACGTCCTGTCCCGGGCGTCCCGGGTTTTTTTTTAGAAAGTGAGGAAATGTCCTGATTTCACTGCGCACAACTCTCAGTGTGACGTAATCCCTGAGCCGCGTCAGTGCGGGCAGCCCTGCTCTTAATCAGAGGCTCTGTTCAAAAACCTGGCCTGCATCCTCCAAGGACGCGGTCTACCTAGACTGGATCCTTGGAAGTCCTTGAAAATAAGGAGGCTGGAAGAGTTCTGTCTGTAAATTCGAACAGGTCCACCCTTCAGCGGGTTTTACCGCTGTATGCTCTGTTGCTTAGCAACCGTGAAAGTTGACACACAAAGCAGGAAAACAATGAATACCGAGGTTTTCAAAACTGTTTGTTTATTTATTTATTTTTTAAAAAGTTAAAGTGAACAAAGACTACACTCACAAGAATCCAGAGTGGAATAAAGGTTCCAACCACCGGGAGCAGGAACAAATAAAATCAAATGTAATGATAGAAACCTTAGTCAGTTAAATAACCTGCTGCTGTCATTCTGCACATCTGTGATGTTGCTGCTATTTTCAAATATCCATTACTGTAAAAATGTCCATAGCTGCATATTGGTTATTAATTCTCCAGTTTTATATTGTTAAAACACTTTACAGTATTTTATTTTTTATATTTTAACTCTTCCCTATTATGTTATTCTTATACGTTTTTCTAAGGTCCACATTTGTGTGACCATTTTAATAATCTTTCTGCTGCTGTAAATCTGCCCATTGTGGGACAATAAAGGGATTTTCTATTCTATAAAAGGAGTAGAAATATATAGGTAAATCTAAACAATGTATCTACAAAATATATCTGCAAAGCATATTGTGCAAAACAACAATAAAAAAATTTAACTATCAGATTTATAGTTCCCACACTGCAGATATATTAGAATCTGTCCTTAAATTACAGCCAAACTCATTTACACAGTAACAGATAAAAACCTTTAGATAAACCAAACATTACCGCCTCATATCTGACTCTATAACCATTAAAACAACTATTTTCATTCATTTCAGACGGAACTATTCACAGAGTGGATTATATTAAACTGAACTTCCAATTTTCACCACTGTTCTGCGCCAAGTAACATTTCCTCTGATCACGGAGCAAATCCCAATGATGAGACATTTGTTCTTTCAATCAACAACCCCCCCACTCCAAGGTGTCCTGGTTTTCCAAAATGAAAATATGGTCACCCTATATATATATATATATATATATATATATATATATATATATATATATATACACACACACACAGTAAAAATGTCCACAGCTGCATATTAATTATACATTATTCAGATGCATCTATTTATAATTAAAAGAACACTGTACAGTACAGTAGGCCTATTTGTTTTTTTTTTTTTACATTTGTTCATAAAGTTTCGTGTTTTACTTTTTTTTCTTCTTTACAGCCCTTTGTTCAGCTGTGGCTGTTTTTAATTGGTTAACAAATAAAATTGGATTGGATATTTATTTTAACTCTGTCAGTTATTCTATTATTTTTATAAACTTTATTTATAAACTGATGCGTAATCTGTTGCTGCTGTAACTCCACTATTTCCCCACAGTGGGCCAACAAAGGGAGTTTCTATTCTATGTAGTGTATATCTGCTGTTTATTTAGTAATGTCTTCCAAAGCTCTGATGCCTTCATGAAGTTCTGCCTCCAGCCCTGATGTCAACAGTCTGTTGATTTAAACTAAACTCCGCTGCAGTGCTGAGGCATCCTTCTACTGTTCTGCTTAAAGCAGCAGGATGACCTCCCCAAGATGGCGGCCGTGATGTCTGCGCCGCGGCGGTCAATGCGGGGTCTCTCCTTATATATATGTCTATGGTAGAGACGGTTTTTTTCCGATTGCAGTGAACTAGGAGCGAAGAAGAGGTTTAACCGGAGCAAATTACCAACTTAACCGCAGTCATTAAAACCCAATGCTAGAAGTGAGCGAGCTGACCGTAGTAAGATGGCCGCCGACCATAAGTTAGCTTTAGGTTAGCATCTTGATCTCCTCTAATCAGCTTTCCAATCAGATGAGGCTAAAATCCACAGTGTGCATCATCAGGGAATCGTTTCTATCAGGTGTTTCCTACCTATCCGGTGTAAGATGATCTGGGGGATCCTGGTGAAATCCAGCAGTAGATGTTGATCGTCCATCTTTTCCTCCGAATTGACCAAACTCCCTTTAAACTCCGTGAATGTTTCTTCAGCAGGAGTTAACTGCTCGGTGATAAACTCTCCTTGAAGCTGGACTGAAGACATTCTCACTGCAAACACTCCCAGATTATCAGCCTCTCTACAATGACTCCACACACAAGCTAAGCTAATGCTGCTAATGTTACCCGATCCCTACCAGCAGCTCATTGCGCATGCGCACCATCATCTACATCCGGGTCACTCTCAATTTTATTTTGAAAATATTTCTTCTTCTTCTTCTTCTTCTTCTTCTTCTTCTTCTTCTTCTTCTTCTTCTTCTTCTTCTTCTTCTTCTTCTTCTTCTTCTTCTTCTTCTTCTTCTTCTTCTTCTTCTTCTTCTTCTTCTTCTTCTTCTTCTTCTTCTTCTTCTTCTTCTTCTTCTTCTTCTTCTTCTTCTTCTTCTTCTTCTTCTTCTTCTTCGGCTCTGTTCGAAAACCTAGGACGGGTCCTCCAAGGACGCGGTCTACCTAGACTGGATCCTTCGAAGTCCTTGAAAATAAGGAGACCGGAAGAGTTTTGGCTGTAAATTCGACCAGGTCTACCCTTTGGCGGGTTTTACCGCCGTATGCTCTGTTGCTGAGCAACCGTGAACGTTGACACACAAAGCAGGAAAAGAATGAATACAGAAGTTTTCAAAACTGTTTATTTATTTCTTTTTTATTGTGAAGTGAACAAAGACTACATTAACAAGAATCCAGAGTGGAATAAAGGTTCCAACCAGCGGGAGCAGGAACAAATCAAATCAAATGTAATGATAGAAAAAGTCAGTTAAATAACCTGCTGCTGTCATTCTGCACATCTCTGATGTTGCTGCTTTTTCAAATATCCATGACTGTAAAAATGTCCATAGCTGCATATTGGTTATTTATTCCCCAGTTTTATATTGTTAAAACACTTTACAGTATTTTATTGTTTATATTTTAACTCTTCCCTATTATGTTATTCTTATACATTTTTCTAAGGTCCACATTTGTGTGACCATTTTCAATAATCTTTCTGCTGCTGTAAATTTGCCCATTGTGGGAAAATAAAGAGATTTTCTATTCTATTCTATAAAAGGGGTAGAAAGATATAAGTAAATCTAAACAATATATGTATAAAAAATATATCTGCAAAATCTCTAATATTCAACAACAAAAAATACGAAGTTAAGCATATTGTGCAAAACAGCAATAAAAAGATAAAAATCCTATCAGATTTATAGTCCCCACCCTGCAAATATATTAGAATCTGTCCTTAAATTACAGCCAAACCCATTTACACAGTAACAGATTAAAACCTTTAGATAAACCAAACATTACCGCCACATATCTGACTCAATAACCATTAAAACAACTATTTTCATTCATTTCAGACGGAACTATTCACAGAGTTGTATTATATTAAACTGAACTTCCAATTTTCACCACTGTTCGGCGCCAAGTAACCTTTACTCTGATCACGGCTTGCTTGGTCTCGCAATGAATCCTGGGATATCCAAGAATACCGAGGATACATCGGACCCGTCCTTCAAATCGGGCAAAAAGAAGGACGCATTTTAAGGCCGCATAACGAGGACTCTTGGAATCCGACCAGACCTCGGCGCCGCGCTATGACGTAATCGGCCTTCGAATCCGGTCTTCTAAGGATGCGTCCTAGGTTTTCGAACAGAGCATTCTTCTTCTTCTTCTTCTTCTTCTTCTTCTTCTTCTTCTTCTTCTTCTTCTTCTTCTTCTTCTTCTTCTTCTTCTTCTTCTTCTTCTTTTTCTTCTTCTTCTTTTTTTTTTTTTTCAATGAACTTTATTTAAATGAAATTAGTATACAACAAACAGCATAATGAACAATACAACATTCAAGCAATACAACCAGGGGTGATTAGATAAGAACACGCAAAGACGTACATATCGAGATTGTCCTTTGAGCCTTTTGATTTGTAGAGTCTGTTATTGATTTGACATATAGACCCATATCTTTAATGAAAAAAGAAAAACCAGGTGTCCTATTAGCAAACTTGCATTTATGAATATAATATTTAGCAAAGAGTATTAGTAAGTTTATTATAAAGAAATGATTAGCAACCTTTCTATGAAATCTATAGAAACAAAATAAAACATTTTCCCAGCATAAAGAAAAATTGTTTAAAATATGGTCAATAATAAACCTGCTAAATTCAGACCAAAACCTTTGTATAACAGGGCAGAGCCAAAAAAGATGTGTCACAGTTTCTGGATGGCCCTCACAGAAAGTGCAATTAGTGTTTATGTCGCGTTTATATTTTATCATATAATGTTTAGCAGGGTAAATTTTATGGAGAATTTTAAATGACACTTCCTTCACCTTGTTTATAATTAAATATTTATGAGGGATCATCCAAACAGTTTTCCAGTGAATATCTGGGATATAACGGCTCCAATAAAATGTTATGGCTGGACGAGAAACAGTAAGTTCTTGGAACAATCTGCGTATTCTCTCATTGCTTTTCCTAAACTCCATTGAAAAACAGCTTTTTCCCACAGATGATTCGGTTAGAGCAGGGATCTTGATCTTCTTCTTCTTCGTGTGGGAGGAGTGTGAGTGGAGAAGCGGAAGAGAGAGAGCGTGTGAAAAACTGTTTGAGTGGTTTTTCTTACTTTTTTCTATCCTTTTTTCACTGGGTGTATGTAAGTATTGTGTATATATTTGTGTTTTTTGTTGTTTAATAGTTGTTGGTGGTTTTTGTGGGTTGTGGGGCCGTCGGGTTCTGCCCGGCGGCAGTCGGCGTCTTTGCACGCCATGGTGGTGGTGGGGAGTGCGGGAGGTTTCTCCACGCTGACACGGAAGAACGGCATCAAGGTGGGTGCCGGTTCTCCGTGCAGCGTGGAGGAAGTGTGTCTGGCTGTGGGGGAGGTTGTTGGACATGGGTCCATTAAGTCAGCAGCTCGCATGAGTGGAGCTGTCGTTCTGTTTGTGGAGAAAGTGGAGCAGGCTCAGCGGCTGGTGGAAGCAGGCATCTCTGTCAATGGGTTGTTTCTGCAAGTTTCCCCATTGACACTGCCTGCAACCAGAGTCACTCTGTCAAACGTCCCTCCGTTCATCAGTGACGAGTTCCTGATAAAAGAACTGTCCCGACACGGTAAGGTGGTTTCACCCATTAAAAAGGTGATGTCGGGGTGTAAATCACCTCTGTTGAAACATGTTGTCTCCCATAGGAGACAACTGTTTATGATACTGAACAAGCGTGATGAGGAATTAAACCTGCGCTTTCATGTTAGACTGGATGGATTTGATTACATGCTTTTTGCAACCTCCTCTAACATGAAGTGCTTCGGTTGTGGACAGGAGGGACATGTTATTAAAGTGTGCCCTGATGGGGCCGGGCGGAGGCCCGCTGCTGCTGAGCAGATGGGGCCTCCGCCTAGTGTGGCTGCTGCTGCTGCGGCGGGGGAGCCCGCCGCTGCTGCGGTGGAGGAGCCCGCCGCTGCTGCGGTGGAGGAGCCCGCCGCTGCGGCGGTGGAGGGGGTTGCCGCGGTGGTGTCGGAGGGACGTGCGGAGGAGCCAATGGTGGAGGAGCCTGCTCCAGGTATTGTTGAGGCGTCAGTCATTAAGACAGTAAAATCTGTTAAGATGATTGTGTGTGTGAGGAAGGATGGGAGCACGGTGCTGAGTGGTGATGGGGTGAATGGTGGTGAGGGTGAGAGCGCAGGTGGGGAGAGAGACGGTGTGCAGGGAGAGCAGGAGGAGGTGAAGGGTGATGAGGGCTATTTGGCGTGTGGAGTTCAGGGAGAGAAAGGTGAGGTGGAGGTTAGAGGACAGGTTGAAGGATCGACTGAAAACAGTGTGGAGTTGTTTTGTGGAGGTGGCGTGGAGGGAGAGAGGGGTGAAGCAGAGGAGGTGATGGAGCTGGAGGCTTCAGCACCTAAAAGAAAAAGCAAGAGGAAGAATGTGGTGGCTGCTGCACAAGCCAGCAAGCTGGCCAGCAAACAGGCCAGCCAGCAGGCTGCAGAAAAGGAGGAAGTGTCAGACAGCAGCGATGCTGAGAGCTGGGTCTCTGACACCAGTGAGCTCTCTCTGTCACAGTCGAGCGATAAAGAGCCTTTATACCCTGCAGAGTCTTTTAGAGATTTTTTAGTGAATACCAAAGGTTTTAAGGGATTAAAAATAGAGGCATATTTTCCTAATTTAAGATTATTTTATTCATCTGCAAGACATCACATCAGTAACAAGGGGTCATCAGGTTTAACTGATAGACAAATCTTTAGATTAAGGAAAATAATGTCCAAAGTCAGAAAACAGCTTTAATGATGCACAACAGCTTTTTATTACTTTCTTTAGTTTTTTGGTGTGTTGGTTTTAGCTTCTTACCCATTATGGATTCTTTTAAAATAGCATCTTTGAATCTTAACGGGGCGAGGGAGGCTGAAAAACGTGCTTTAATTTATCAAACCTTAAAACAAAAAAGAATCGATGTTGTGTTTTTACAAGAAACCCATAGTGATCTTTTAACTGAAGCAGACTGGAGTAGAGAGTGGAGGGGGGAGGTCATCTTAAGCCACGGCACCTCCCAGAGTGCTGGGGTGGGGATTCTTTTCTCCAGAACATTCACCCCACTTTCTACAGAAGTTGAGCACGTCGTTCAGGGGAGGTGTCTTTTAATCAAAGCAAAGTTTGATCTTTTTAGCATCATTTTTATAAATATTTATGCACCTATTACCAATGCAGAGAAAAAGCGTTTTTTTGAAAAAATTGGGGAAAGGTTGGGTGATTGTGGGTGTGATGATTTCGTGTTTTTAGGCGGGGATTTTAACTGTACCGAAAATGAGCTTTTAGACCGCAATCATCCAGAGCCGCATCCAGCGGCCCAACACGCTCTGCGGCAGCTGGTCTTGTCTCACGGCCTGGTGGATGTATGGAGGAGGATGCACGCTGGCTCCAGGCAGTACACATGGTCCCACATCAATGAAAACAGAATCTCTTTAGCTCGGCTTGATCGTATTTATTGTTTTAAACACCATTTTAACGTGTTTAAGGCATGCCAGATTTTACCGGTGGCTTTTACGGATCACTCGTTGCTTTTAGGTAGTGTTTTTATTAGAAACATTTTACCGAGAAGCGCTTACTGGCATTTTAACTCTGCTTTAACTCACGATCGAGGTTTTAAGGAGACTTTAAGTTATTTTTGGACTGGTTTTAGACAGAGAAAGTCAGATTTTACATCTCTTAGACAGTGGTGGGACTATGGGAAAGTTCAGATAAAACTGCTGTGTCAACAGCATACTCTCAACGTCACTCGTGACATTACCAGATCTATCAGAGATCTGGAGATGAACATCGTGGACTTAGAGTAACTCAGCGGATCCACAGGAAATCGAGAGCACATTGAAGCTCTCAAAACTAAACGGCTAGTGTTAGCCAACCTGCTGGAGTCGAAAGTCCAAGGCGCTTTGGTCAGATCTCGGGTCCAGAACATCACAGAGATGGATGCTCCCTCTAGCTTTTTTTTCAGCCTGGAGAGGAAGCACGGTCAGAGGAAGCTGATCCACTCTTTGCTGTCGGACACGGGGCAACAACTGAGCGAACCGGGTCAGATCAGGGAGAGGGCTGTGGGTTTTTACCGTTCTCTGTTCCGGAGCGAATACAAAGAGAACGAGGATCTGTTCCGGGAGTTCTGCACTGAACTACCCCAGGTCTCTGAGGAGACAAACACCGAGCTGGAGCGTCCCCTGGAGCTCCAGGAACTCCACACAGCCCTCCTCGGCATGCAGGGCCAGAGGTCCCCTGGCATTGATGGACTCACCGTCGAGTTCTTCAAGGCCTATTGGGACCTTCTGGGAAAAGACCTGCTAGACGTCTGCAGGGAGAGTCTGGTCGCCGGTTCGCTCCCATTGTCTTGCCGCAGGGCGGTCATCACCCTGCTCCCCAAAAAGGGTAACCCGCAAGACGTCAAGAACTGGCGCCCCGTGTCCCTCCTCTGTACCGATTACAAGATCCTCTCCAAGGCTCTAGCCGTGAGGCTGGGAAAAGCTATGGAGCAGGTCATCCACCGAGATCAGACCTACTGCGTCCCCGGCAGGTCCATGGTAGACAACGTCTACCTGATTCGGGATGTTTTGGAGGTCTCCGGTTCATTGGGTTTACAAGTCGGCTTGATTTCATTAGATCAAGAAAAGGCGTTTGACCGCGTTGAGCACGGCTTCCTCTGGAAAACCATGAGGGGGTTTGGGTTCAGCGAGGGTCTCATCGCCAAGATCCAGGTACTGTACAGTGGCATAGAGAGTGTGCTGAAGATCAACGGTAGCCTGTGTGCTCCTTTTAGGGTGTGTAGAGGCGTCCGACAGGGCTGCGCGCTCTCAGGGATGCTCTACGCGCTCTCCCTGGAACCCCTCCTTCAGAAGATACGTTCAAGTGTTTACGGTCTGGTTTTACCTGGTTTTACTAATCATATGGTTTTATCTGCCTACGCTGACGACGTTGTTGTTTTTATTAAGGATCAACGGGACGTCAGCCTTTTAACCGAGGTAACTGAAAAGTTTTCAGTCTTGTCCGCCGCGAGGGTGAACTGGGCAAAGAGCGAAGCCCTGGCCGTCGGACAGTGGTCCGTCAGGCTCCCAGTTCTCCCTCGAGGTCTGGTGTGGAAGAGGGACGGTTTTAAGTACCTTGGTGTGTTTTTAGGCAGTGAAGCTTTTTTAAAGAAAAACTGGGAGGAAGTAGAAGGAAAAATAAAAACCAGGTTGGGAAAATGGAAGTGGTTGCACTCCCAGATGTCCTATAGGGGCAGAGTACTGGTTTTAAATAATCTTATCGCTTCACAGCTGTGGCACAAACTCTCTGTTTTAGACCCACCCTCTGACCTTCTTGTAAAAATACAGTCAGAGATGGTGAATTTTTTCTGGAGCGGTCGACATTGGGTGCCACAGTCTGTTTTGTTTTTACCAAGAGAGGAGGGGGGCCAGGGCCTTGTCCACCTGGCCGCCAGAACAGCCACTTTTCGTTTACAGTTCATTCAGAAGTTCCTCACAGAAAACCCCGTGTGGAGAGACGTGGCCAGCTGCATTCTGAGACGTGTAAACTCTCTGGGGCTGGATGCTGCTCTGTTTTTAACAGACTTAAGTCTCCTAAAGATAAAAGGGCTACCTCAATTTTATCAAAGTGTTTTTAAATCATGTGCTTTTTTTAAATTGCACAGGTCCAAAACGCATAACTCTCTGCATTGGCTTTTAGAAGAACCGCTGGTGTGTGGAGCGAGGCTGGACGTCCACGACAGCTCCGTGCCTGGCCTTCCCGAGACGCTGTCCAGGTCGGGAGCCGTGACCCTGAGGCATCTGGTGCGGGTCGCCGGGCCGGATTTCTCGGCCGTCGAGGAGGTCCGCTCGCTGCTGGGGGTCCGGTCCGCCAGATTGGCGCGGCGCTTTCTGGAGCGTCTGAAAGAGCGGATGACTGCTGGGGAGAGACGGCTCCTGCAGCTGCACGCCACCGGAAAGCGCCCGCCTGACATGAGTGACCCGTTCCCGGACATATACATGGTTCCAGACTTTGAGGTGGACAGCGGACCCCTACTACAGAATCGAAGGATGGATCTGTGCAGGACGGACCCAAAAACATTATCTAAAAATTGCACTAAAGTCCTAAACAGGAGAACTCTCCACAAAAGGGCAACAAACGTCTGGGCAGACAAATTTGGAGGACAAAAACCTCAGTGGAGGACTTTGTACAAGCCTCCCATCAAGAAACGGACTGGTGACCTTCAGTGGAGGATACTTCACGGCGCCATTGCTACAAACGCGTTTTTATCTGTCATCAGTCCTGAGGTTTTAAACAAATGTCCTTTTTGCAGTTTGCCCGAGAGTGTGTTTCACGTTTTTATGGATTGTGTACGACTGACTGGTTTTTTCAGTTTTTTAATGAATGTTTTTAGCCTTTTTAGTGTGGTTTTTACCCATTCTCTTTTTATCAATGGTGTACATTATAACCGAGCCACTGCCTTCAAATCCAGAATTTTAAATTATTTAATCTCTGAAGCCAAAATGGCCATTTACCTGACACGACGAGACAAACTGCAGGAAGGACCTCAGCTTGATGCGGTGGCTCTGTGGAAGTGTAACATCAAAGCCAGGTTGAGGCTGGAGTTCTGCTTCCACAGAGCCACTGGGGATTTGAAGGGTTTTACACAACTGTGGGGTTTTAACAATGTGTTGTGCACCATTTCTGAGTCAGGAGAGCTGAAATATAACAAGCTGCTTTTATAATGATGTCCTGATGACCTGAGTTTTTTAACTGTTTGTTTGATTAATTATTGTTAAATAAATGTTTTGTTAAAAATCAAAATCTTCTTCTTCTTCTTCTTCTTCTTCTTCTTCTTCTTCTTGTTTAATGGCGGTTGACAAGCAACTTATTGGTGTGCATTACCGCCACCTACTGGTAAGGAGTGTGGATCAGGACGCAACTTAAAAAAAAAAACAAAAAAAACAAAATCCTTTCTATCAGTTTAGTTTTCTTAAGAAATCTTAATAAATGACGTAAATATTCAGAAGAGGAGCAATATCCCAACATATCTGATATTTTTAATTGTAAGTTATTCTTTAGAAGTCGATATTCTAATTTCCTTCTCTCCTCAGAGTACTTTGGACAAAACAACAAAACATGTTGTACTGTCTCTTCTTGAAAACAATTTCCTGATGAATGTCTTCCCATTTTAAATAATGTACTGTTTAAACCTGTATGACCAAAACGTAACCTGGATATGATATTATCTTCTTTTCTACTTCTTCCTGTTCCCCTCATTACCCCAACTTTCCTTTGAATGCTATAAAGCCATCTACCAGTTTTTTCCTCCTCCCACTGCTTCTGCCATCTTTCCTTAACCTTTTGTTTTATAATAGATTTTATCTCCTCTTTACTAAATGGAATCAGTATCTCAATGCAACTGTTTTTTGAAGCTTGTTTTGCATAGGGTTGTCAAAAGTATCGAAACTCAAAAAAGTATCGATACTGAAATGTTGTATCCGGATACAATACTCGTTTTTAAAAGTATCGATACAGTGCCGTCACCAGTGGCACCTAAGCAGTCATTCATCTAAAGTGCAGAATAGAGGAAAATGCACTTTCAGAACACTGTGTGATTGAATAATTCTGTGCTCTTTTCAGTTTCAGACTTTTTTTTGTAAGAGGTGCAGCTGCTGAGAATTATTTTTGTTTGTTTAACTGGTTTGGCTAGTGTCACTGTTATGTGTGCAAAGCATAGCCAAGTAAGGAACACTTAATTTGAATTTTCTAAGTTTTTTATCAAGCTTGCTTAATATTATGCACAGCATTCAACCTTTATTGTGTTTATTTATTGTATTTTAATTATTAATGAAAATATTTCTGTAGACTTTTGGAGTCTTTGTTTTTATCCTTGTGGTATCGAAAATGGTATCGAGTATTGAATATTTTCCTTAGTATCGGTATCGAGTTGAAAAGTTTAGTATCGTGACAACCCTAGTTTTGCATATCTGTCTGCCAATTCATTTCCTATTACTCCTATATGAGATGGAACCCATGTAAAAATTACAATTAATCCCATGGTCTGAATTCTATAAAGTATTAACTGAATCTCCAATAGAAGGTCTGGTCTACTATTGGAATGATTATTTTTAATTGAATTTAATGATGAGCTTGAATCAGAGCAAATTAAACTTCTTAGAGGACGAACATCTTCAATCCAACTCAAAGCCAAAATAATTCCCATCATTTCCCCTGTAAACACTGATACGTCATCAGAAATCCTCTTACATTTTTTAATATTAAATTCAGGGACGATAAATGACAACCCATTGTTGTTACTTAGGCTTTTAGATGCATCTGTATACACTTGAACAAAACCAAAATATTTCTTTTCTATATATGATTGGACTGAGCAAGATTCTGAAAAATGTCCTTTTTCCCTCTTCTTCAACAATGATAAGTCCACAATGATTTCATTAAATAGAGATGGATGAACCAGTGACAGAGGAACTGTATCACTCATTTTTATGGATGATAACTGAAAATTTTTAACATCACTTTCTATCTCCCAACAAAAGGATTTTAAAGTCTTTTTCCCCTTTTCCCAACTAGGTTTTAAAATTTCTTGACATGGATGGTTTTTATAATGACCCTTTAAATAACTCCAGTAAGATAATCTTAACTGTAATCTTCTAAGGTAAAGTGGTATTTCCCCCATTTCAACTAACAAAGCTGAGATTGGAGTTGTTCTGATGGCTCCTGTACACAACCTCAAGGCTTGATACTGAATAATATCTAATTTTTTAAGAAGTGTTTCTGATGCTGATCCAAATGCCAGGCTGCCATAATCTAATACAAATCTTATTAAACCCGTATATATTGATTTTAACGCTTTCCTCTCAGCGCCCCACTCTCTCCCCACCAAACACCTCATGACATTTAAAACTCTCTTACACTTGTCCACTACTTTTTGAATGTGACTACTCCAGCTCAGTTTTTCATCCATCCACAAACCCAGAAACTTAAACTCCTTTACCCTTTCTAAATCATGTTTATACAAATACAATTTTAAATCAATAGATACTTTCTTCCTAGTGAAAAATAAAGTCTTTGTCTTATCTATTGAAATTTTAAAACCCCAATTATATGACCACTCTTCTATACTATAAATTGTTTCTTGTAATTTTTTAACTATAAATTTCAAGTTCTTACCTCTCTTCCAGATTGCTCCATCATCAGCAAATAATGAACAACCCATCCCACTCTCTAACTTATCAAACATATCATTAATCATAATAGAGAAAAACAAAGGACTCACAATACTTCCTTGAGGTGTTCCGTTTTCAACAAAATATTTTTCTGACAATTGTTGACCTATTCTTACTTGTATAGATCTATTATGTAAGAAATCTTTTATCCAATTAAACATTGATCCTCTAACCCCCATTTTTCTTAATTTAATTAAAAAAACCTTCTTTCCACATCATATCATAGGCTTTCTCTATGTCGAAGAAGACAGCCACCACACTCTCCTTATTAACTTGTCCTTTTCTGATTTCATGTTCTAAACACAAAACAGGGTCCATAGTACTTCTACCTTTTCTGAATCCACTCTGAAATTTTGAGAAAAACCCCTTTTTCTCCACAAAATAACTCAGCCTTTCATTTACCATTCTTTCCATTATTTTGCATATATGTGATGTCAAAGCAATGGGCCTATAACTTGTAGGATTTGACTTCTCTTTCCCTGGCTTTAAAATTGGAACTATAATTGCTTCCTTCCATGCCACAGGTAAATAACCCTCTTCCCATATCCTATTAAAGAAATCTAATAATATCTTTTTAGATGAATTACTAAGTTTTTTAATCATAATATAAGAGATATTGTCTTTTCCTGGAGAAGAATTTTTTGTTTTCCTTAAAGAGTTGTTCAATTCAAATAATGAAAAGGAATTATTCAATAGATCATTATATTCTGTATCCACTTCTAATAAATTACTATTTTCCTTAATAATAGAAGCTCTTTTCCTTATTTCTTCTATATTTAAGTTTTTGCTACTATGTATTTCAACAAATTTCCTACCCAGCTTATTTGCCTTGTCCTCATCATTTAGAGCCATTTCATCTCCATTCTTAAGAACTGGATAACCATATTCCCTTCTAATTCCATTCATTCGTTTAATCATTCCCCAGATTTTTGAAATATTTGTTTCCCTTCCTATTGAATTACAGAAATTTCCCCAATAAACCTTTTTAGCACTTTTTACTGTTCTTTTAACCAAAGCTTGTGACTTTTTATATGCCAACAAATTCTCAAAATTTTGATTTCTCTTTAACAGTCTAAAAGCTTTATTTCTAGATTTAATTGCCAAATCACATTCTTTTGTCCACCATGGTACTATTTTTCTCTTATATTTTCCTTTTTTCTTTTAAATCGTTCCTTGGGCCGCTCCTAAAATAGCTTCGCAGATAGAAGAATTTATGCTATCTATATCCAAATTTAAATTAACTTTTAGCATTTTTTCATCACTTATTATTTTATATTTTTCCCAATCAACATTTTTAAAATTCAATTTTTCTATATTTCTATTAACAACTTTCTCTATTTCTAAACCAATTTCAATAACAATAGGATAATGATCACTTCCTAATGTTGATTCTTTTAAAACTTTCCAATTACTAATCCCAGCAAAATTCGCTGATACTAGAGTTAGATCTAGCGCTGATTCATTTCCATTTCTAATATCAATTCTTGTCCCTTCTCCATTATTAATACAGACCAATTGATTCTTATCCATTATTTCTTCTACCACTTCTCCGTTTTCATCATTTTTATGACCCCATACAGTGCTAAAAGCATTAAAATCTCCACAACAGATTAGACTTTTTCCTAGATTTTTAAACATTTCCTCTATTTCATCTAAACTCAGTTTTTTACAGGGATTATAAAAGTTTATTATCCTAATATTTTCTTTGTTAATCCAAATTTCCACAGATACCCATTCTAAAGATGATCCTTTATCTACAAACCTATATTGAATCCCTTGCTTAACAAATATTATACAACCTCCTCCACTTTCTTTCTCCCTATCCCTTCTAATGCTATCATATCCCGAAATCACAAAATCTAGATCTGGTCTAAGCCATGTTTCCTGAACACAAATAATATCTGGTTTAATTTCCAAACAGTTTATATATCCTTTCAATTCTTGACCATTTGCTATTAGACTTCTTGCATTCCATTGTAAGATAATCATTGAGTTTTTCCTCCACCTTGTTTTCCATCCATTTCAAGCCTTTTATTTATTAGTTCCCAAGATAAATCCTTCACGGCCAAAAAACTTTCTGCACCTTCCACTATAATTTTAATTTTTTCTGTTTTCTGTTTTACTTGATCAGTACAGTTGATTACATATGCCATGAATAATATTAATGTATCCATTGTGATCTCCATTCCAGATTTTGAAGTTTGGCTGGGGTCAGCACTTGTGCTAGACATTACTTGTTGACTTTTCTGAACCGATCTTTTCTCTTGAACACTTTTTGCTGCCTCTGCATACGTGATGTTTTTAATTGTTCTCAGCTGTTGAATTTCTGCTGCCCTTTTCCTTGCCTCACAACCTCCATATGCTACATTATGTTGACCCCCACAGTTACAGCATTTCATTTGTACATCCACTCCACATTCATCATATCGATGATCTCCTCCACATTTGGCACATCTTTGTTTCCCCTTACATACTGCTGCGATATGACCATACCTTTGGCATTTAAAACATCGCAAAGGGGGAGGGACATATGGTCTTACAGAAAAACTCATAAATCCAATTTTAATTTTATCAGGAAGGACTTCTCCTTGAAACTCCAAAAGAATCGATAAGCTCTCTATTTTTTCTCCATTTACATGCTTTTGCAATCTTTTCAATCTCCGAACTTCTCCCCCCTGTATATTCTTTTTGAGTCTTTCTAAATCCTCCTCCAGCGGAATACCAGTGATAACACCACGTGACACTCTATTTTCTCCAACAATTAGTTTCTCACTAACAACTTTTTTGCAAATGTTGTTAATCTGCATGCATTTATTCTTTTGATCTTCAGATTTCCATTTTATCAACATGTTTCCATCTCGTAATGTTTTAACAAATTCCACTTCCCCTAGTTTCTTTTTTATTTCCCTTGAGACTTGAATCGGGCTCAGGTTAACATTTATATCTTTGTTCCTGAATTTAATTATTACCTTAAATTCTTCGTTTGTTACTTTTTTCCTGACTGCTCTGTTTTCTTCATCTGAGCTGTACTCTTCCAAACTTCGTTTACTGTTCTGGCTACCAATTACTTTATCCTCTCTCAGAACCTTCGGCTTCCCTCTACCTCTTCCTCTTCCTACCGATGTCCACTCATCAAAATCCATATCATCCTCACCACC
The DNA here is from genome assembly GCF_016077235.1 of Cyprinodon tularosa. Lineage (NCBI taxonomy): Eukaryota > Metazoa > Chordata > Actinopteri > Cyprinodontiformes > Cyprinodontidae > Cyprinodon > Cyprinodon tularosa. Next base: position 117,221 of record NW_024038012.1, read on the forward strand.
CCCATCTGACTTTGTTGCCATCCCGATCCAGTCACAAACCAGTTTATGTCAACCGCCTTCTCTCCGCTTCGTATCAACCGCATGTACACCTGGCGTGCTACCATCCACGTGTCCTCCGCCTAAACGTACACCACCTCCTCCTCTGGACAGGAAGCACTCTTCTTCTTCTTCTTCTTGTTTTTTATGGCGGTTGGCAAACAACTAAGAGGTGCATTACCACAGATAAGCTGTCAACTCTCTCATTGTTCACTGTTTTCTGCAATCTCTTTATATCACTGACTTCAACATTATGGATGTTATGTTTTAATTTCTCCAGATCTTCATTAACCGGAATTCCGTAAATAACTCCTCGGGATCCTTTCTTTTCTCCCAACACTCTTTTACTCTCCACTCTTTTCTTTCCAATACTTTCAACACTCATTGCCTTCCTTTTGTGTTCTTCTGATTTACAGACGATTAGCAAGTTTCCATCTCTCAGAGTTTTAGCCATTTCAACTTCCCCCACTTTCTTTTTTAGTTCCTTAGAGACTGTTACTGGGCTCAGAATAATATTTTCATCTTCCTTTCTGAATTTTAATATTATCTTCACCTCTTCTTTCATGATTTTTTTACGTACACCCTTGCTTCCATCATCTTTGCTTTCGTCTTCAAGGTTTCTTTTGTTTCCTGAATTCTCACAAGCTCTGCCCGCTTCACTACTTTTGAATTTTCCATTTCTCCGGTAACTACCAACTGGCGTCCAACTATCCATATCCGAATCATTTTCTAGCTCTTCCTCATCCTCTACAACTTGAGCCGCCATCTTGATCCCACAAACTGGCTTTTGCCTCAGATCAGTGTTGTTGTCGTCGTCTCCTTTTTCCGACGAGGTCCACCGAGGGCGGATTTCCCGCCATCTTTCTTCGGACATGACGCCTCTTCTAACGGAACTCAGCTCATCACCACCGGATGAGCTGCGTCTATCGAAATGGCGCTGCTTTCGCATCTAGTGCTTCTTCAACAGAGCGGCGGCGGAACTGGCGACATTCGGGCTCCCGCCCAGGGAAGGTCACTCCTCGATGATGGGAGATACTTGGAACCGCAATGTTCCGACGAGCCAGTTTCATTCAGATGCGTCTGCCGAAAATATACCTAAATTACGTCACTTCCCCCTAGAATCAAAGCAGTAAACAAACTAAACCATGGCTCTGTTCGAAAACCTGGGCTGCATCCTCCAAGGACGCGGTCTACCTAGACTGGATCCTTCGAAGTTCTTGAAAATAAGGAGACCGGTGTCGTGCCAAGGTAGTTATCCCTGCAAAAATTTGTATGAAAGTGCGCATTCAGCTCTGCAAAGAACTCATGCTCTTCCTCAACACTGAAGTCCTCAGACATTTTTCTTTCATTGTTTCTTTCTTTGCACAGGTAAACAGCACATTTCTTCTTCTACGCTTGCATTATCGGCAGAGCAGACGCTGAATGCGCACTTTCGTCTGGTTTGGTCTGCCGCGGTTTCCGTAGACTCGTGAACGCGCTTTTAGGAAATCCTATACACTACTGTTTATGCTCTAAAAACATTGTAAATGACTTCGTTTCGAGTAAATTATGGACGCTACCCACTCAGGACACTTGGAATACATTGGAAGAGCAGAAATCAGCATAGAAAGAAGGGAATTCTTACAAACACCTGGCAATATTTTCAAATACCCAGATGTCTTCAGTGTCCGTGTTTTTCTCGCCACAAAAGTGACAGAGGTTGCTCAGGTCCTCTGTAGGACATACCAAAATATGCAATGAGCCTAAATTTTTTTTGACAATATCACATCAAATAATACAATGTTAATGTTTCCAATAGTTAAAAGCAAGATACTAATCATGTAAGACAATCCAAAGTCAATTGAATACATATGTTGGGATCTGGAGATTCACCACCTTTCTCCAGCAGAGTGCGCTGTGGGTCTCCTGGGCTGGAGCCCTCCAGCACACCTGACGCTCATCAGCCCATCAGGAGACCTTCCTACATAAGCAGCAGCCAGACCTTCCTTCAACGCAGCAGTGTTGACCAAGTTTGGTTAGCGAACCTGAGCCTCTGTTATCCTAATAGAATCTTAGTTGTCTCTAGAGAGAAACCTGATTCTAATCTGCCTTTGTCTTCTAGCTCACAGGAAACCTGTCTAAGCCTTAAGCTCTGGATGAGCTTTGTCTGTAAACCTGCCTGCCTGCCTTAGGGAGCCAAACCTGAAGATCTCTGTTGGGTTAATTAATTGTACATAAGTTATTCTACTTTAATCATATTACTTTAATCATATTATACTTACACATTTTGTTATCTCTATCTTACTCATATTACAAAGAGTGTTAAACATTCAGTTTTGTTTGCTGTGTCATTAATGTTTTGTAAGTCTGTACAGGAGGGATGCTGACTGCTGTTATCAGATGTCGTTAAGGGTGCGGAGGAACATGGAGAACTGTGCAACTAGATAAGGAGAGGGGTTCTCCTTATCCTATGATGTTGTATGATGGTGTACGAAAGTTCTGGTTTCAACTGGGTTCTGTTCCCTCCCCTTTTAGCGGTTGAAACCACATTGTAATCAGGGCGTTTCTTCAATAAAGAGCTTGGAGGGCAGATACTGCTTCAGAGTGGGTTTGGAGTTTGTAACTGAATGCAGTCTCTGATCCCCTCTCCTTGCAAGTAAATTATACTCAATTCTCTGTGTCTTCCTTTGTGCAGGTTGCTGAATAAGGTGTTTGGTGTTTAAACCTAACAATCTCAATCTGGACTCCTCCTGCTGCTCTCAAGGAAGAGCTGGAATCTCAAACCAAGGTCTGCCACACACAAGTCAGAAGCTAGACGCTGCTGCTGCTGAGCACTCTGCTGAACCAACAGTCTCTGGACCCAACCGGTTCCCTCTCTCACAAAGATCTGTCTGGACCTCTTCAAGGTATATTCTGAATGATCGAAATTCAACAAACCATCTGACTGCCTGGCTAATCAAACTATCCGTCTCTGCAGACATCAGTGAATCCTGTCCCGGACCAGTGCCCGACCCAGTTCATGTTCTTTGTGTGAAAACCATTAATAAACTCTGTTAAACTTTTACTCTGCTTCCAGTGGTGTTCTGCATGTGGGTTAAGTCTCTTAAGCCAATCATGACAGAACACTGCGGCCAAACACAAAACCCAGTGGATCACCTCCGGAGGAGGCTTGAGGAGCAAGCTGCCTAAATCCAAGGACATGCGCACACCCTCCGTGAGTTAAACACTCATATTGAACACCAGAATCAAGTTTTGCAGGAATATGTTGGCTACATGAGGAATGCTAATGCCACGCCAGCAGTACTTCCTGTTCCGGAACCACTTCTGCCACAAGGGTCACCGACAGTCACGTCATTTCCGGAGTTCCGCCCGAGCCCTCCTGAAAGATTTTCAGGTAACCAAAAGGATTGTAAAGGATTTTTGTTTCAGTGTCGTTTGCTTTTTGAACTCCCCCGTCAGTTTTCCGAATGATAGTAGGAAAATCTCCTTCATTCTCTCTCAACTTACTGGACGAGCCCTTGAATGGGCGGAGGCAAGGTTCTCTTCTGAGTCCAGCTTTTCATGTACCTTTTCTGAGTTTATATCTGAGTTTTCTCAAGTTTTCAACCATGACTCAGACAAAACTATTGATTCCCGAGCCCTGCTGAGTTTAAAGCAGGGAAATTCGACAGTGGCTGAGTTCTCCATTGACTTCCGGGTTAAAGCTGCAGCCTCAGGCTGGAACGAGTGCGCACTTAAGAGTGCTTATTTTAAGGCTTTAAATGATAACATCAAAGACGAACTCGTCACAATCGACGAACCTGCTAGTCTGGAGGATTTAATCCGTTTAACCATTAGATTGGATAATAGACTTCGGACTAGAAATAACTCTAGGCAAAGAAGCCTGAATTTTTCTGTTTATGCTCCCTCATTTAACAATGCTTCTGTTTTTTCTGGATCCCCAGAACCCAGTACTAAGCCAAAGACTAAGAATCAGACTCTTCCAGCGCCTGTCTAAATCTCTCACTTCTCTTCCTCAGAAGGAACGGAGGTCGAACCCATGCAAATTGGACACACAAGGCTATCCCCTGAAGAAAGACAACAGAGATTTAGAGGGAATCTTTGTCTGTACTGTGGTGAGACTGGCCATTTCATTGTTTAATGCCCGGCTAAATCAAAAGCCAGGGCCCATCAGAGGAATTGAGGAGTCTGACGGGCCATCTAAGATCTGAGAAAACTCCTCATTTATTGTTGCCTGCAACCCTTTTCTTTTCCAACCAGAATCTCACATTATCAGCATTCATTGACTCTGGGTGTGAGAGAAATCTCATTGATTCAGATCTGGTCCAGCAGCAAAAGATTGAGACTTTTCCTTTAACAAAGCCTCTCAGAGTATCTGCCATTGATGGAAAGAAGCTTCATCAAGTCACTCATCAGACACAACCTTTAGAACTTCTTATCTCTGGGAACCACCGTGAAATGCTAACATTTTTTGTTTTTCCCTCAGCATGCTCTCCTCTGGTGCTTGGATTCAAGTGGCTGGAACGTTACAACCCCCATATCAACTGGGCTGAACGCCACATTGAGTCTTGGTCCACTTCCTTTCACGAGTCATGCCTTCGTTCTGCGGCTCCTACTATTCAGTCCCCTAGAGGTAGGGGGAAGATGGACTCTCCTGACTTTACTTCTGTTCCACCCGAGTATCATGATCTGGCACCAGTCTTCAGTAAGGTCAGTGCGACGTCTCTTCCACCTCACAGACCATATGACTGCACCATTGATTTACTACCAGGAGCCCCTCTTCCCAGCAGTAGACTGTTTAACATCTCCAAACCAGAACGTGAAACTATGGAGAAGTATATCAATGAGTCTCTAGCCGCTGGAATAATTTGTCCATCTTCATCTCCTCTCGGTGCTGGTTTCTTTTTTGTGGGAAAAAAGGATGGTTCCCTCCGGCCCTGTATTGACTACACAGGTTTGAATCAGATAACCGTCAAAAATAAGTATCCCCTACCATTACTGGCATCAGCTTTTGAACCTGTTCAAGGTGCGACAGTGTTCACCAAACTCGACTATCATCTCCTTAGAATAAGAGAAAGGGATGAATGGAAAACAGCCTTTAAGACCCCCATAGGCCAATTTGAATACCTGGTCATGCCTTTTGGTCTTACGAACGCTCCTGCCCGCTTCCAAGCTCTAGTCAACGACGTCCTCAGAGATTTTTTGAATGTTTTTGTTTTTGTATATACCGATGATATTTTGATCTACTCTGAGAACCTCTCAAACCACAAGAAACACGTTCGTCTAGTTCTTCAGAGACTACTGGAAAACAAACTTTTTGTGAAAGCCGAAAAGTGTGAATTTCACCAACCATCTGTCACTTTTCTAGGGTTTGTGCTCGAAGGCGGGCAGGTGAAGCCATCCGAAGACAAAATTAAGGCAGTTCTGGACTGGCCAACACCTGAAAACCGTAAGCAGCTTCAGAGGTTCCTAGGGTTTGCAAATTTCTACAGACGCTTCATAAGAAATTATAGTCAGACAGCTCTACCCCTCACAGCTCTGACTTCTGTGAAGAAGACATTCCAATGGACACCTGAAGCCGAAAATGCTTTTAACTAAAGAATCTGTTTTCCAGAGCACCCATCCTTATCCAGCCCGATCCCTCTAAGCAGTTCGTTCTAGAGGTGGACGCATCTGACTCCGGTGTTGGAGCTGTATTATCACAACAGTCAGATTCAGATCAGAAAACTCACCCCTGTGCATTTTTTTCACGCAGACTCTCTCCGGCAGAACAAAATTATGATGTCGGAGACCGAGAACTTCTTGCCATTAAACTCGCACTGGAAGAATGGAGACATTGGCTCGAGGGTGCCGAGCATCCAGTATTGGTTTGGACAGACCACAAAAACCTGGCTTATCTCCAATCTGCTAAAAGATCCAACCCACGTCATTCTAGATGGTCTTTGTTTTTTTCTCGCTTCAATCTCATCATCTCTTACAGACCTGGTTCCAAGAACGTCAAGCCCGATTCTCTCTCTCGTCTGTACTCCACTGATCAACCTGAGACACCCGAGCTTGTTCTCCCTGCCTCATGCATGATTGGAGCCGTTTCCTGGGAGATCACTGATCTCATCAACCTAGCCCTGGCCTCTGAACCTGACCCAGGTAACGGTCCTCCAAACAAAACTTATGTTCCATCTTCCGTCAGATCCCGCCTCATCCAGTGGATGCACGCAGCAAAATTCTCCGCCCATCCTGGAGTGAGCAGAACCATTGCTCTCATCACAAGACCATTTTGGTGTCCCTTCATAAAGACGTTAAGGAGTACGTTCTGGCTTGTCCCATCTGCGCCAGAAACAAAACCTCTCACCAACCACCTTCTGGACTGCTGCATCCTCTACCTGTTCCAACCTGTCCATGGTCCCATATAGCAATTGATTACGTTACCAGTCTCCCGATTTCCAGAGGTATGTCCACTATCCTAACCATTGTTGACTGTTTTTCCAAGGCCTGTCATTTAATCCCCCTCAGGAAACTACCCACTGCATTCCAGACTGCCCAACATACCTGTGTTGAGAAGGAGAGTGGTCACAATTTTCCTTCTGTGCTTGTTTATTTCTTTTTTAGTTGTAGGAAAACAAATCTTTTCTTTTCCCAGGATTTTCTCAGCAAACTGTAAAAAGACATTAGATTTTTTTTTTTTAGAAAAAGACATTTTAAATGTCTTTACAGACATTGTATTGTACATTGCTAAGAGGCGAAGCAGCTTGAAACTAATCTAGATATTATAAGTTACATATATGAATCTTTTCAATTACACAGATATGTCTTTTTGTACATAACTATGTATTTTGCATATTTGGATGCATGCCTTCAAGGTGAAGAGTCCACATGATGTGCCATCTGTCTGTTTGCGCGTTTCCAGCCAGAACATGTGGTGACGTAAAAAACGCGCGCTCGCGTAAAATACGGGTTGGAACTGCACGTTATTGTACGGACGATTATTGGCCCAATCGGCTTGCCATACCACAATAGCGTCGTTGCGAGCACGAGGAGACCTGGAAGATTTAAGGCCAAACAAGAAAACCAGACAACCATCTCTTTTAAGATTCTGGTCCAATCCAACAGAAGGGTAAGAAGAAACCAACTTTATCACTTTATTTTCTATAGGCTTATGTCTATAATTTAAATAACACAGATTGAAATGTTTATATCTTTTCTATTCTTCAGTCGACCTGGCACAACTACAGAAAATGACCACAGCGTTGACCAGTATGAACGTTCTGATATTGGAGACACACAGATAAAAGGTATAAAGATTGCTAGAAAATGTTGATAATGAGAAAACATTATCAACATTGTTGATTGTTGATAAACAAGTTGTTTAAAGTTGCAAAGTAATGCAATTGTAGGAATACTTTAACCAGTAACGGGGAAGTTATGAAAATTGCAGGGTTTGATAAGTAATAAAAAGAGTGTACAATTAACAAAAATAAGCAACATTAGTTGCCATTGACATGCATACAATAGTTATTTTGTAGTGTGTATTTTTGGGTCTAAACCTGTACCACATGTGTTGTACTGTTAAAAATAAGAATGGTATCCTTTATGAAAACATTACAAACTTTTATCAATTGGTAAGGATCCAAATCAATGAATGCTCTAAGCACATGCTTGGAGTCTAAGGGAGTCTTGTTAACATTGTGATATGATAACTACAAATCTGGTGTTATTTGTTTTCAGTGCATTTAATATTTTACAATAAAAATACAATTTACTTTTAAGTATATTCAGTTTTGTGCACCTGGTGATATCTGTTTAGTGAATTTAATAATTTATGATAAAAACAAAACATTAAATTGTTTTGTGGCTCCTCCTGAGATTACAAGGTTCACCTGATCACAAAAATTATTTTCTTTTCCAGATGAACAACAAGGACCGTGTTTCGATGTAAAGACAACTGAAGAGCCGGCGCTCAACCAAGCGGATTTGCCCCAAACAACTTACGACATAGGTCAGTAATAGTTGTATTTTTTTCAATGTCAAAACAACTAATTTTGGTTTTGTTTTACACGATTTACTTTTTTGCTTAATCTTGAAATCTTACATTTCATAATAAAGCAAGACTATACAAAAGCTTCATGTAGGCAGATTTACAACTCCACCAGCAGCCATACAAAATTGACAATGTAAATATCAATCTTATTACAGATATATCAAAGGCCAAGGACCGGATTAGTGAAATGGACGACTCTGGAAAATTCCAGCTTCTTCAGACCAGAAAACCACCCAAATCTTTCAATTTCCCTGCCAGAGAATTTAAAGACAACCGAAGAGCCAGTGGGGTGACTAAAAGAACATGCCAGAGGGACTGGCTGGACAAGTATGACTTTTTTATCACTTTTACATCATATAAAGATGATCTACCATCAGGATCAACATATAGGCAGGAAGTGAAGTTGTGGCACACAAAGTGGTCATCATCAGTGGAAAAACCCAGCTCTCTCCCTGAAATTCTAAAGATAACAAATATCAAGTGCTACCCAATCATTTATATGATTCTTCACCTTCTGTCAGTCATACCTGTTACCAGTGCTTCTGTGGAAAGCGCTAACTCGTGTCTTAAAGCAGTGAAAACTTTGCTGAGGTCAACAATGGGACAGGAAAGGTTTGTGGCTTTGCTACTTTTGTATGTGCACAAGGACATTCAGTTAGACATCAACAAAATCATAGACATATTTGCCCAGAAAGTTGACATTTGTTAACCCATTATCATCATCATAAAGTTTGTAGTAGAGAACAATATTCTTTGTCTGGTTTAACTTGTTTTTTTTTTTTTTGCTTTTCAACAGTTTATCTTGTTAAAATATATTCAAAACTCCTCTGTCTTACTTGAACCATACTCGAACCCAAGTCCTTGGGGTTTTTTTATTTCATGTTCTGTGTAAATATCATTTCTGGAAATAAAGAAACTCCTTGTTTAATTGTTGATGAGGATAATTTTTTTCTTCAAACTACCTTTTAACCTTGTGCATGCTTAAAAAATGTAATGTAATCATGCTAATTCTACTTATGTTCATCCATTAAAATTATCAATTAAAAACCCTTGGATGAATAATTAGGGTAGCGTGAAAGAGTGAAGATGGTATTCTTTGGTCTTTTAGCCTCACATTGTCTTGACCTGTGACCCTTGACCCCGTGACCCCATGACCCCTAGGTGCGCACCCCCCTTTGAAAAATCCTGGATCCACCCCTGCATAAAGCATACATTTTTTATGTACCTTACTGCGTTTAGAGAAAGGTTCATACATAAGTGTAAGAAACACATTGAAAAAACCACTAACATCCAGTGATGATGCTTGTTGACAATTCCCAGAATTACACCATATTCCAATGGTTGTATCTAAAATTAATAATGTAACATGTTAGTAACTTTATTATAACAGCGATGAAACATTTACCCAATACATGAATAGAAAAACAAACCAAAACAAAGATAAAAATATATATATATTGTTACTAATCCAAATGATAAGTGCTAAATCCAGTTTAGTATTTATTTGAAAGATTTCGGAAGCTCTGGGTCAAGGCAGCAGTTATCTAAAAAAACGTGTGTTTAGATAAACAGATTGAGCCGTTTCTACTTGATTATTCAAAAGATAAAGTTTTCCCATGTGATGTCAGCCTATGATTAATAATAATACAGGTCTTTTGAACAAAGTGTTGGGAGCTGGAGAAATACACCTTTTCTCCAGCAGAGTCCGCCCTGGATCCTCCCTGCTGAGCTGCTCTGCACACCTGCAGCTGATGATCTCATCTGGAGGACCTGGACTACTTAAGCTGCCTTCAGACCTTGCCTCAATGCCGCAGTGTCTTAATCAGTTGGTTTCCTGTTTTTTCCTCCTGTGAAGCTCTGGAAGAGCTTAACCTGCCGAGCCTGCCCTCCGAGCCAAACCTGAAGACTCACTCTCTGGATTTCCTAGCAGCTCAGGTTTCCGAGCTGGAAACACAAGCCAAGGTCAAACCAGCCTTTAGAAGTAAGACGCTGAAACAGCTTAAGGACTCTGCCAAACCAAGCTTTCTCCGGACCCAACAGTTCCGCTCCCAAAGCCTCATCTACATTCATCAAGACACCAGTGAACCGGTCCCAGCCCTGAACCATTGCATCAGTCTTTATTATATGTTTGAACTTGCAAATAAACTCTGTTAAACTTTCCATCCGTGTCGTCAGTGTTCTGCATATTGGGCCTCCCTGATACCCATCATGACAGAACACTGCGGCCAAACACAAGGCCCAGCAGATCACCTCCTCCGTCGATTAGAGGAGCAAGAAGCTAAAATTCATGGACACGCTCTGGCTCTCCGTGAACTAAACACGCATATTGAGATGCAAAACCAGAGGCTCCAAAGCTACGCTAATTACGTGAGTAATGCTAACACCGCTCCAGCAACCCAACCATTTCCGGGTCCAGTTCCTCTGCCGAGGTCACCGGCTGTGACGTCATCCGAGTTCCGCCCAAGTCTCCCAGAGAAGTTTTCTGGTAACGTAACTGATTGCAAGGGATTTTTATTTCAATGTCGTCTCATTTTCCAGAACTCTCCTGGCAGTTTTCCCACGGACCACAAGAAAATAACCTTTATCCTTTCCCAGTTAACAGGAAGAGCTCTGGCTTGGGCTCAAGCCAGATTTGCCTCAGATGAAAGCTTAAGCTGTCACTATTCAGATTTCGTTTCTGAATTTTCCCAGGTATTCAACCAAGACACTGACCAAACCCTTGATTCTCGAGCTCTGCTTCATTTAAAACAGGGAAATTCTTCTGTGGCCGAATTTTCTATAAATTTCCGGGTTAAAGCAGCTGCTTCCGGATGGAACCAGGGTGCTTTAAAGAGTGCTTATTTCGAAGCATTAAACGAAAATATTAAGGATGAGTTGGCTACCCGCGATGAACCGGCTACACTCGAAGAACTAATCCAGTTAACTATAAAACTGGACAACCGAATTCGGGCCAGAAACAGCCGCAAACATAAGAGTTTGGCGTTATTTTCCTCTGCCCCCGCCTCTAATAACTTGACTGTTGTTTCTGCCCCCACAGAACAGTTATCCAGACCAAAGCCAAAGAGCCAGCCTCTCCCTTTGCCTGTTCAGGCTACTCATCCTGGAGAAACTGAAATGGAGCCGATGCAGGTTGGACAGACAAGGTTGTCTCCTGAGGAAAGGCAAAGGAGATTTTTGGGCAGACTTTGCATTTATTGTGGTGAGAGTGGACACTTCATTGCTTCCTGTCCAAAAAAAAATCAAAAGCCGGGGCCCGTCAGAGGTTTTGAGGAGTCTGACGGGCCATGAAGAAAATGAAAAACCTCCTCGTCTTTTGCTTCCTGCCACGTTGTTTTTCCTCGACCAGAGCCTCTCTCTTTCAGCCTTCATTGATTCTGGATGTGAACGTAATTTAATAGACTCTGATCTCGTCCAACAGCTCCAAATTGCTACGGTTCCTTTAACCCAGCCTCTCAGAGTCTCTGCGATTGATGGGAAAAAACTTCAACAAGTCACCCACCAAACTCAACCCCTTGAACTTCTAATCTCAGGTAACCATCGAGAGTCCATAACCTTCTTTGTTTTTTCATCCGCATGTTCCCCACTGGTACTGGGTTATGAATGGCTGGAGAAGCATAATCCCCATATTAATTGGGTCGATCGTCATGTGGAGTCCTGGTCCACATTGTGTCACGAGACCTGCCTCCGTTCTGCAGCTCCCGCTGTGGGGTCCCCTAGAGGTGGGGGGGAGATGGACGTCCCTGACCTTACTCCGGTACCCCCTGATTACCATGATTTGGCTCCTGTTTTCAGTAAGGTCAGTGCTTCGTCCCTTCCACCACACAGACCATACGACTGTGCCATCGAGTTATTACCCGGTGCTCCGTTACCCAGCAGTAGACTTTATAACATTTCCAAACCAGAACGTGAAACAATGGAAAAATACATTAACTAGTCGCTAGCTGCAGGAATAATTCGCCCTTCTTCATCCCCGTTGGGCGCAGGATTTTTCTTTGTTGGAAAAAAGGATAGTCTTTGAGACCCTGTATAGATTATAGAGGCCTGAACCAAATCACTATCAAAAACAAATATCCTCTTCCTCTTCTCGCCTCAGCCTTTGAGCCTGTACAAGGAGCCACCATTTTCACAAAGCTCGATTTAAGAAATGCCTATCATCTCCTTAGGATACGTGAAGGAGATGAATGGAAAACGGCATTTAAGACTCCTTTGGGCCAGATCGAGTATTTGGTCATGCCTTTCGGCTTAACAAATGCCCCCGCATGTTTTGAGGCCCTAGTGAACGACGTCCTCAGAGACTTTCTCAATGTGTTTGTATTCGTATACATTGATGATATCCTGATCTACTCCAAGAATCTATCTGAACATAAGAGACATGTCCGCCTGGTTCTTCAGAGACTTCTAGAGAATAAACTTTTTGTAAAGGCTGAAAAATGTGAGTTTCACCAATCTTCAGTTACCTTTTTAGGGTTTGAGCTCGAGGGCGGGCAGGTTAAGCCTTCTGAAGAGAAGATAAAAGCTGTTTTAGAATGGCCCGTTCCAGAAAGCCGTAAGCAGCTACAAAGATTTTTGGGCTTCGCTAATTTCTACCGGAGGGTCATCAGAAATTACAGCCAAACCGCCCTCCCATTAACTGCATTAACTTCTTCCAAGAGAGTTTTTCGATGGTCCCCCGAGGCACAAGCAGCTTTTGACAAACTCAAAACCTTGTTTTCCAGAGCTCCAGTCCTAATCCAACCAGATCCATCTAAGCAATTTATCCTAGAGGTTGATGCTTCTGACTCCGGTGTAGGGGCAGTTTTGTCTCAGAAACTCGACTCTGATCAACGAATCCATCCCTGTGCCTTCTTTTCCCGTAAACTCTCTCCCGCAGAACACAACTACGACGTTGGGGACCGAGAACTTTTGGCCATTAAGTTGGCTTTGGAAGAGTGGAGACACTGGCTCGAAGGAGCAGAGCATCCAGTCCTGGTGTGGACTGACCACAAGAATCTCGCCTACATCCAGTCCACTAAACAAGCTACTCCTCGACAGTCTAGGTGGTCTCTCTTCTTTTCACGTTTTAATCTCATTATCTCCTACAGACCTGGATCTAAGAACACCAAGCCCGATTCTCTCTCTCGTCTCTACGCTGTGGATCAACCTGAGTCACCCCAGCCTGTCCTCCCTGCCTCATGTACCGTTGGAATGGTCACTTGGGAGATAACAGATTTAATCAACGCTGCCCTGGCCACAGAACCTGATCCAGGTAATGGACCACCTAACCGTACCTATGTTCCCTCGTCTGTTAGGTCTCGTCTCATTCATTGGATGCACTCGGCAAGATTCTCTGCTCATCCGGGAGTGAGCCGAACAGTTTCACTGATCTCAAGACGGTTTTGGTGGCCCACTTTGCATCGAGATGTAAAGGAATATGTGTCAGCCTGCTCCACCTGTGCACGGAACAAAGCCTCTCATCAGCCACCCTCCGGTTTGCTGCAACCGCTCCCTGTGCCCTCACGTCCTTGGTCCCATATTGCCATCGATTTCATCACTGGTCTCCCAGAGTCTCGAGGTATGTCAACTATTTTAACCATCGTAGATCGTTTCTCCAAATCTTGTCATCTGATCCCTCTCAGAAAGCTTCCTACGGCCTATCAAACCGCCCAGTTGCTGATCAAGCACGTCTTTCGCCTCCATGGTATTCCCCAGGACATCCTCTCAGATCGTGGTCCTCAATTTGTCTCACAGGTTTGGAAGGCTTTCTGTTCTGCTCTAAATTGTAAAGTGTCACTAACTTCTGGCTATCATCCCCAGTCAAATGGTCAAACTGAGAGGATGAACCAACACCTCGAATCCACCCTCCGCTGTCTCACCTCCAGTAATCCCACCGATTGGAGTCTATATCTCACCTGGATAGAATACGCCCATAACTCACTCAAGTCTGCATCTACCGGTCAGTCTCCCTTCCAAGTTAGCCTCGGCTACCAACCACCTCTCTTCCCTGCAGACGAGAGAGAGATATCGGTGAAGACTGTCAATCACCACATCCGTCGTTGCCAGCATGTTTGGAGAGAGACCATCCAAGCACTCAACCGTTCCTCTGAGTCCTCTAAGAGGTTCACAGACCCCAAGAGACGTCCAGCCCCCGAGTACAAGGTCGGCCAGGAGGTCTGGCTGTCCACCCGGGAAATCCCCCTCAAGGGGATGTCCGGCAAATTATCCCCGAGATTCATCGGCCCATACAAGATCACTCGAGTCATCAACCCCTCCGCCGTCCGTCTTCAACTTCCCCCGACACTCAGGATTCACCCTACGTTCCACGTCTCCCAGGTAAAACCAGTCATCTCTAGTCCCATTTGCCCTCCATCCGACTCCCCTCCACCTGCCCTGGAAGTCGATGGTCATCCGGCCTTCACCGTTCGCCAAATCGTGGACTCCCGTCGGCGCGGTCGCGGTTGGCAGTACCTCGTCGACTGGGAGGGCTACGGTCCGGAGGACCGACAATGGGTTCCTGGTTCATTCATCCTCGACCCTTCTCTCATCGAGGAGTATGAGCGTTCCCTCCCGTCTACCTCTTCCGCACCGCCAAGGGGCGGTCGTGTCTTAATCAGTTGGTTTCCTGTTTTTTCCTCCTGTGAAGCTCTGGAAGAGCTTAACCTGCCGAGCCTGCCCTCCGAGCCAAACCTGAAGACTCACTCTCTGGATTTCCTAGCAGCTCAGGTTTCCGAGCTGGAAACACAAGCCAAGGTCAAACCAGCCTTTAGAAGTAAGACGCTGAAACAGCTTAAGGACTCTGCCAAACCAAGCTTTCTCCGGACCCAACAGTTCCGCTCCCAAAGCCTCATCTACATTCATCAAGACGCCAGTGAACCGGTCCCAGCCCTGAACCATTGCATCAGTCTTTATTATATGTTTGAACTTGCAAATAAACTCTGTTAAACTTTCCATCCGTGTCGTCAGTGTTCTGCATATTGGGCCTCCCTGATACCCATCATGACACAAAGCTTCTGTAATTTGTTTAAGGTTTCATTTCTCAGTTGTGCTTTTATTTCTTTTGCTCTGTGTTGTGGTCAAAATGTATATTATTTTTTAAAACATTTGTTTTATCTTCCGTCTAATCTATTTTTTGCATTATTGGTATTATGTACTCATTGCTATAGTTTGTTAGTTATTCATTCATTGTTATTCATGTTATGATTAGGTTTTAATTTCCATGGCTTCAGTTATCTAGAGTTCCTTCTTTTATCCTCTAGTTTTTCACTTGGTCATTCCTAACTTTGTAATCATTATTTTAATTCACATTTATCCTTATGTGAGTTACTTTCTAGCTTCAGTTGAACCCTGTTTTCCCTGTTTGCGGTTTGTTGCTCCTAGTGCCAGTTATTTCCTCTTAGATCCTTCTTAGCTTTTTCTAAACACACTGGCTCACAATAACCTGATAACACCTTTTATTGTTCTGTCTCCCATATATTCTCCGCCTTTGCGGTTCCTCTGTGCTTTAAACTCTTCTGTTCAACATGCTTGTTTCTCTAGAATGTCTCATACTTTTTTTTCCACCAGTTCCTTGCCTGTTTTTTTTTTTTGGATTTACATCTTTGTACTATCTACATCACCTACCAGACACCATCTCTACCCTTTGTCTCTGCTCTTGAGTCCTCCACAGAACCAGATAGCTTCTAAGCAAATATTTTTGACATTATATAATGTGTTCAACACATTCAAGTAATTCACTGTCACAGTTGAAGCATTTACATGAAAGACAATGATTCTCTGAGGACAAGGTTCCAGCTTTAGCAATAACAGTTTTCTTCACATCATCTACATGTTGTGAAAAGTTGATTATGAGATTTTACACAATTCTCTCTATTACTACACAAACCTTGAGTCGCAGAATCATCCCACTCCATATGGATGTCATTGCAAATGTGTCAATGAAAGCTGATTTTGTACTTTCTGCACAATTGTAGTCATTTATCAGGAGGTGAAGATAAGCGTTGATTGACTGTTTATAAATAAAAAAGCACATTAGTCAGCCATTCACAGAATAAAAAAAACATATGTTTTTTAAGTTTGTAATTAAACTTTCCATTTTGCAATACCTCGCTTTCCAACTCCATGTCTGGACCAAGTTGCTTTATGTCCCAGTAAAAGAGCTTATAGGCACTGATCTTTGAGAGTAACACGTTGCATGTTTTTCCACCCCATGCCTCAAGTACATCTGGATAAAAGAGGAATGGTGACACATTAACATCGTTATACATGAACAGTTATACATTTATAACTAATCTGTTACACTTCCCATTGTGACTTCAATAGATCTAATCAGTTAAGGTGCAAAGGATTTAGTTCCCCTGATATATGTCAGTAACGCTTCGTTTTACAGTACATCTACCATTCTGTCTAACCATTTAATAACATGGTTATAGCATAGCAAATTACACTATAAACTTTAGCCAGAATTTTGTGCTGTGCTTTAAGTTCTAGGCAGACAAGGTAAAGTCAGACTTCTTAAATGTCAATCTGTTATTACCAGCTAACGCATTCATTTCACTAACAAAAATAAATGAATGTGTTTTTATCCAGTTATATGCAGTTTATTACTTGACATATAACAGAAAATGATACCTAGAATACGGCATGCCGATTTTCTTACCTATCTTATTTATATGTAACTTTAGTTGAGTTATATAATGTGTAGGCGACTATCATCCAAAAAAATAGTCACTGAGAGGAGAGCAGGGATCTGTTCGACGCGCTGAATCCAAGGAGGAAACAAAAAGCTTTACTGCAGGTAAGGATGTTTATTGTACTCTTTTTCTGTGAGGCATTGTACAACAGGTAGATTTGCAGACTAATTTGCTTTAAACTTGCGGTCAACAGAAATATTGGCACCCTGCTTTAGCCTCTCTCTGAATCAAACAAACAAAACAGCCTCAGAGCAGATCCAGGTGATATTAATTAGACAATCACTCAGCTCCAGACACATGCCAACACCCACTCATAGCTCCACCCACACATGCCCATAAATACCTTTAACACATGCAGCCTACCCTTAGAGACATGACAAAATTAATCCTTGCCTCTACATAACGCTTTATTTACCTGATCATAGGTTAAAACTTACTTTGTAAGCCATTGGTAGGTGGTGGGCAATAATAGAAACATTATGTTAACTACAACCTTATGGAAATTACCCAGCAAAAGTCTTCATTGTTACATAGCAATGAAACATGCAGGCAATTACTTTGATATTATATACATACATTGGGGGTAATTACCAGATAAAGTTTTTATTGTTACCTAGTAATATAGTGTGACTAACCTGTTATTACATGCTTATTGATGTACTGTAAAAGAAAGTGTTACCTATGCATCTACATAGAAAACTAAAATGTAAACATTAGCTGTAAATTTTCATTTACATTTGTTCAAAAATATAACTATTATTATTTAAATTACACCAAAAAGTTAAAGACAAACTACAAAGAATATATTCCCAGAATGACAGAAGTTTTTCTTCATACATTTTTCTGCATCTGCTTTGCTGTACTTCGGAAAAGACTCAGATTTTGAAGGAGAATCGTTGGCAGCAGCTGAGCATGATAGAGGAGATGCATGGGGTAGAGGAGAAGGGGATGGTGGAGGAGCAGCGGTGGCAGCAGCTGAGGGTAGTGGAGGAGATGCAGTGGGGGCGGGAAAGGGGATGGTGGAGGAGATGGGGATGGTGCAGCAGTGGCAGCAAATGGGGATGGTGGAGGAAATGGGGATGGTGGAGAAGATTGGGATGGTGCAGGTGCAGCAGTGGCAGCAAATGAAAGCAGTGGAGGGGATGCAGGGGCAGGAGAAGATGCATGTGGTGGAGAAGCACTGGCCAGAGAAGCAGGGGGAGTAGCACTTTGTCCCTTTTTTTTTAAACCCCAGTGTGGCACTCTTGCTGTTGGGATTTTGACCAGTTTAAGATGATCTACATTTACTTTTTCGAATATGACACCATTTGAATCCTTAATGTCTGCGCTTTTGTCCTGGATTGATATTACAATGAATGGTCCTAGATAGTTGGCCTCAAGCTTCCCTCCTTTTCTTTGTTGGCTTCTTATGTTGGCTCTTAAGACGCTGTCACCAACTTTAAGGGTTTTAGCGCTTGTTCTGCTTTTCATCCTTTTCTTCATCTTGTCTTGTGCTTTGCTGACATTGTACAGAATGACTTCCATTAGCTGTTCATGTTTTTCAATGTCAAGTGCCACCTCTTCTTGTCTGACAAGATTTTCCACACTGCTGTCCACCTGTTCAATGAAACAAATTTGCTGTAACAAATCTGACAACTGTAATTTTTTATAAAAGAACATATTCCAGACAGAAAAACTTCTAAATTGATAAAATTAAAGTCAATTCCTTGATAGCTCTTAAGTAAAACTGAATTTAATAAAGAGCATTATTTGTAATTATGATGGTTTTTGTAACTGGTAGAACTTATACCAACCATTAACTGCTCTGGAATCTGCAATGGGTAACGAGCCTCTCTGCCAAACATCATGAGGAAAGGAGAGTATTTGGAGGTCATCTGTTTTTTTGTTCTAATTCCAAACATGATGGTCATCAATATACTCATCCCAGGTGTCCGGATTGTACCCTACAACTTTAAAGAGGGCTCTGACAGCATGAAGAAACACAAACATTAATCTGCATGATCTATTTGGTCATGTAGTGAAGACGTTGAATGAAAAACAACCTAGTTTTATGGAGAAGCAAAAGTGACTTAATTTGAAAAAGAAGAAGACATATATTGTGTGTTGTGGATGTTGAAATGATGGAAAGACTAGGTTCATCGAAGCCCCCCTTCTTACCCGCAATAACCATACCAGATTATTTTGAGGTCATTTACTCACTTTATTTTTAGGTAAATAATTTTAGTTTTTGGGTGGTTTCTTTATCTCATTTAATTATTGTTCGAGGTTTTATTTCCTTTAAGTATATGAGGTGGTGTAGGACCATCATTAATCGGGGTTGGGCATATGTTTTTTTTTTTTTTTTTACCAGAACAGGAGAAGCACCAGGAACAAAGACAATGTTGATCTGTATTATGAGTTTGCTACCAGGATTACTAAACATTACAATGCCGTCTTCAATTTTTTTGCATTAGAATTCTTTAGAATTCTACATACACAATATAAGCCCTGTGTAGTCATGGCTTGTTTGAATTTTGGGACGTTTCATTTAAAAAACTTTTACCAGTATGATGTTCTGACCACCTTAAACTGTTGCCAACACAACAAAAACAGGTTGTTGCCGCTCAAGATAAATAACTTAGAGAACAAAATGAATGTAAAGGACTAATGAACAATAAAAACAAAGAATCTTTATATACAAACAATGCCTACATAATGGCAATGATAAACAAAAAACATGCATGTTTTTAGGTCAATTGAAATCATGGCCTTGAGCCCAGGAGCTGAAAGCTGCATTAGTAGTTTATGCTCTCTAGGCCCAAATTAAGTTTAATATTATGTCTTTTCTGCTGAGGAAAGCAGTGGTACAATAAATGTTTGTACCCACATGCACAGGGATAGATTGTTTGATTATGCTGTTGTTAAATTCTAATGTATATGTCTTTATCCATTTGTATTAATAGCTGTAACATTCATAGTGTGAGGGTATACACTGCATGAAAAGTGGGATTTTCGTCAATATGCGGCACTGTAGATTGTCGTGGAACTTCAGGTTAGCGGCAGTTTACGGCAATTTGCAGGCTTCGCCGAAAACTCCCATAAATTGTCAGAAATTGATGTGCACTTTCTTAGGCAGTGTTACCCCCATGCCTCCCCCTCATGGAATTCTAGGGGAGGCTTTAACATGTAAATGAAAATGCTGTGAGCTATACAAATGCAAATCAGGGTTGCAGGGGGAGTTTTACCCCAAGTGACATTTTTCTAAAAGGTAAGAAAATCTCTGATACAAATAGATCAGGCTCAGTATAGCCTCTTACATTTTAGCTTGAATTGATTTATTTAATTAAAGTATAGAGACCAAAACAGATCTTTAGCTGACAGAGCAATACATGTCATGATGGGTGTCACAGAGAGTAAGCCCAAGATGCAGAACACACGGAGGCACTGGTAAAAGTCCAAAGAGTTTATTAAAGGCTCAAGCACATGAATCACAGTTCAGGCAGGGGACTGATTCGCTGGGGTCTGTGCGGGGAAAGGGAGATGGCTGGATTTGAGCTTCCAGCTCACTGCAGGGAAACAACAGGGGAAATCCACATGGGAACCTCTTAGGGAAACTCCACAGGGGAGTCGACAGGTAGCATCCACGTAGACTTCTTGGGTTGGCACACCAGGGCAGATTAGCAGGTTAGCTTTCCTAAAGCGTCAGGCTTGGGACTGGCTTCCTATGATGCAACTCTCCCAGAGCTGCAGGCCAGAGACAGGTTGCCAGAGAGACAGTTCTTCCAGAGCTTCACAGGGAAACAGGGGGTTAAGCTCATCCAGAGCTTTCACAAGGAGACAGGTGGTTAAGCTCATCCAGAGCTTTCACGAGGAGACAGGGGGTTAAGCTCATCCAGAGCTTTCACGAAGAGACAGGATTCCTGTGAGGCAGAGACAAGGAAGAATTAGAATCTGATCTCACATTAGAGATAACAAAGATTCATCTGAAACAGAGGTTCAGGAAGCTAACCAACTAAGATCAACACTGCGGCGTGGGATCAAGGTCAGGCAGGAGCTTATAAAGGAGAGGTCTTCTAATGAGAGGATTAGGAACAGGTGTGCAGGAAAGTTCCAGCTCCAGAAGACCCACAGCGCATCCTGCTGGAGGCAGAGGGTAATCTCCAGATCCCCACAGTAACTCCAAACCTAAGGGAAAAACAAAGAGAGCAGAAGAGGATCCTCGGCGCCCTCTGGTGGGCAAGCCTCAGGATCCCAACAGAGCCCCCCCCTCAAGGGCGGATTCCAGACGCCCCCAGAAAAAAAAAGTCAAAAAAAAAAAAAAACAACAAAAAACAACCCACTAAGGGTGGGCGGAGGGGGGGCACTAGGGTGAGGAGGGCCAGAGACAACAGAAAATAGAGTCCAGAAAACAAAAACAACCCACCCAGGGCGGGCGGAGGGGGCACTAGGGCGAGGAGGGCCAGAACCAACAGGAAAAAAGGTCCAACAAACAAAAAACAACCCACCCAGGGTGGGCGGAGGGGGAAACAGGCTAGGAGGGCAGAAAACAAAAACAGAGTCCAGAACAAAAAACGATCCACTTATGGTGGACGACAGCAAAAGAAAACCCAAAAACTTTCTTGGGCACAGTCTCTGGTGGCCGGCCGAGGGACTGGCAGCGGGACAGATTCTCAGGTGACCGGCCGTGGGGCCGGCTGCGGGACAGATTCTCAGGTGGCCTGCCGTGGGGCCGGCTGCGGGACACAGTCTCAGGTGGCCTGCCGTGGGGCCGGCTGCGGGACACAGTCTCAGGTGGCCTGCCGTGGGGCCGGCTGCGGGACACAGTCTCAGGTGACCTGCCGTGGGGCCGGCTGCAGGACACAGTCTCAGGTGACCTGCCGTGGGGCCGGCAGCAGGACACAGTCTCAGGTGACCTGCCGTGGGGCCGGCAGCAGGACACAGTCTCAGGTGACCTGCCGTGGGGCCGGCAGCAGGACACAGTCTCAGGTGGCCTGCCGTGGGGCCGACGGCGGAGACGTAGTTGCTGCTCAGGAGGTCGACCGTTGTGACGAAGGTGGAGCAGAGTCTTAGGGGGACCACCGCCGAGCCGGAGACAAGGTTGAGGTTCAGGACGCCGGCAGCGGGGTCGAAGGCAACGCTGACACTCTGGGGGTCTGCCACGGGGTCGACGGTGAAGATGATGCTCCGGGGGTCTGCCGCGGGGCCGGAGGCGAAGCTGACGCTCTGGAGGTCTGCCGCGGGGCCGGAAGCGAAGCTGACGCTCTGGAGGTCTGCCGCAGGGCCGGAGGCGAAGCAGCTTATCAGGAGGATGACGCCCAAGCTTCAGCAGGTACCCCCACGGGGTACCCCGTCCCCTCCTCGGCAGCTCAGGAACAGTGTCAGAAACAGCCGCCGACTGCGGCTCTTGAGGAGGCTCAGAGGAGACCGCCGACTGCGGCTCTGGAGGAGGCTCAGAGGAGACCGCCGACTGCGGCTCTGGAGGAGGCTCAGAGGAGACCGCAGACTGCGGCTCCGGAGGAGGCTCTGAAGAGGCCGCCGACTGCGGCTCCGGAGGAGGCTCTGAAGAGGCCGCCGACTGCGGCTCCGGAGGAGGCTCTGAAGAGGCCGCCGACTGCGGCTCCGGAGGAGGCTCTGAAGAGGCCGCCGACTGCGGCTCCGGAGGAGGCTCTGAAGAGGCCGCCGACTGCGGCTCCGGAGGAGGCTCTGAAGAGGCCGCCGACTGCGGCTCTCTAGCAAGGGAGCCTGCCGATTGCGGCTCCCGATCAGGAACAGGGGAGCCCGCCGATTGCGGCTCCCAATCAGGAACAGGGGAGCCCGCCGATTGCGGCTCCCAATCAGGAACAGGGGAGCCCGCCGATTGCGGCTCCCGATAAGGAACAGGGGAGCCCGCCAATTGCGGCTCCCGATCAGGAACAGGGGAGCCCGCTGATTGCGGCTCCCGATCAGGAACAGGGGCAGGTGACACCACCGACTGTGGTTCACCCTCAGGAGCAGGAGGGACCACTGATTGCGGTTCCACCTCTGGGACTGGAGGGAACATCCATGGAGGCTCAAGTTCATTCTCTGAGAAGGCTTGAAAAGTCTGTAGAGGGCTCTTGGCGAATTGTGGTCCCTGTAGAGAGGCTCTTGGAGGCCTATCACCATCAACTCCGAACTCAGAAGTCCTTCTAACCTTTAGCTCAGGAGTCTCAAGACGGCACAGGGCAGGCTCAGGAGTCTATGGATGACACAGAGCTGTCTCAGGGGTCTCTAGACGGCACAGAGCTGACCCAGGGGTCTCTAGACGGCACAGAGCTGGCTTAAGGCGACGCCTTTTCTTACGCCGAGAAGTATTAGAGGCTAAGCTAAGTGGTTTATTGAAAGGATCAGACGCACAATTAACCGGTTGAGAAAAAATAATTCCTGAATGGATTACAGGATCTGGGGCTAACAAATCAGGCATGGGGTCTGGTTCAAAACAAACTGGGTTATTTTCTGGTCTGGGAGCTGGATTAGGCTGGCGTGAAACAGAAAGCGGAGGCTCGAAAGGGCAGATATCATCCCTATCTCCATAGAAAAGGTTCCATAACTCAGCTTCATGGATGTGGGGAGCTCAATTAACAGGCGAGGGGAATGGTTTTGAAAACACGGAGACAGGTTCAGGTGTCTGGTCAGGCTGTACGGCTCTGGGTCTTGTTAGCAGCTCGATATTTAACCCGACTGCTAGCTCAATGAGATCCTCAAGGGTATCAGGCTCAACGTAAAAGCTTAGCTCGCTTCTGACCGGTTCATTAAGAGCTTGGATAAATGCGGTCATAAGCGGAGACTCGTTCCACCCAGAAACGGCTGCTTTACTCTGGAACTCAGAAGAAAACTCAGCAACGGACCTATTACCCGGTTTTATTTTCAGAAGATTGCCGGAGAAGGAGCACTTAGAAAACTGACTAAAGTTCTTTCTAATTCTCTGATGAACGTTTCATAATAACAGTTAAATTTAGACGGGAATCTGTTCTCAGCCCATTCAAGGGCTTCACCGGACAGAAAAGACACAACAAACGCTATCCTATCCCTATCATACAGGAAATCAGACTCATAAAATTGAAAAAATAACCGACACTGAAATAGAAAAGACTTGAGCTTACTTGGGTTGCCAGAAAACCTCTCAGGAAGAGAAGGACCGGGTGACGAAAACGACGGGATGAGTTCTGACCAGAAAGGAGGGTTATTATCTTGACTGGAAAGTGACGGACGGACTTCCGAAAGTGACGAAACCGGAACCGGAAGTTGAACTGGCGCCATCTTGTGATTCCCACGAAGCCTGTGGGATCTTGAAACGTGTGTTTTCTTAAAATCAAAATGGGATTTTAACTCACGGTGGGACTGTGTGTGATCAGGAGTCAGAGCGTCCTGTTTCTCAGACCTACGACGGAGGTGATCTGCTGGGCTTTGTGTTTGGCCGCAGTGTTCTGTCATGATGGGTGTCACAGAGAGTAAGCCCAAGATGCAGAACACACACGGAGGCACTGGTAAAAGTCCAAAGAGTTTATTAAAGGCTCAAGCACATGAATCACAGTTCAGGCAGGGGACTGATTCGCTGGGGTCTGTGTGGGGAAAGGGAGATGGCTGGATTTGAGCTTCCAGCTCACTGCAGGGAAACAACAGGGGAAATCCACATGGGAACCTCTTAGGGAAACTCCACAGGGGAGTCGACAGGTAGCATCCACGTAGACTTCTTGGGTTGGCTCACCAGGGCAGATTAGCAGGTTAGCTTTCCTAGAGCGTCAGGCTTGGGACTGGCTTCCTATGATGCAACTCTCCCAGAGCTGCAGGCCAGAGACAGGTTGCCAGAGAGACAGTTCTTCCAGAGCTTCACAGGGAAACAGGGGGTTAAGCTCATCCAGAGCTTTCACGAGGAGACAGGGGGTTAAGCTCATCCAGAGCTTTCACGAAGAGACAGGAGGTTAAGCTCATCCAGAGCTTTCTCGAAGAGACAGGATTCCTGTGAGGCAGAGACAAGGAAGAATTAGAATCTGATCTCACACTAGAGATAACAAAGATTCATCTGAAACAGAGGTTCAGGAAGCTAACCAACTAAGATCAACACTGCGGCGTGGGATCAAGGTCAGGCAGGAGCTTATAAAGGAGAGGTCTTCTAATGAGAGGATTAGGAACAGGTGTGCAGGAAAGTTCCAGCTCCAGAAGACCCACAGCGCATCCTGCTGGAGGCAGAGGGTAATCTCCAGATCCCCACAGTAACTCCAAACCTAAGGGAAAAACAAAGAGAGCAGAAGAGGATCCTCGGCGCCCTCTGGTGGGCAAGCCTGAGGATCCCAACAATACATTTAGAGCAGTAATTATTAAAAAAAATTGCATTTAAGATAAAAAATAAAATGTTGTCTGTCAATATGCTCAATTCACAATTACTTAAGTGGAAAAGTTTCAAGAAATTAGTTTGAGATGATGCACTTTATAACATGGCGCATTATCCTGCTGGAAGCAGCCATCAGAAGATTGGTACACTGTGGTCATAAGGACATAAGGTCAGAAACAATGCTGAGGTAGGCTGCTTCATTTATTTTATGCTAAATTGGTATTAAGTGGCCCAAAGTGTGGCAATAAATATCCCCCAAATAGATGGTACAAATAGATCAGGCTCAGTATGACCTAATTATAGACTCTTACATTTTAGCTTGAATTGCTTTGTTTAATTAAAGTATGCTAGATTACTGTGTATGCCATTAGCAATGGCAAATGTTATGTAAAAAAATACACAAAATAATTTATTTCAAAAAATAGTTTTAATCAGAATCAGTTGGTAAAATCTGAATCAGAATCAGCAAGGTAAAATGTGCATTCCATGCAAACAACATTAGAATCAGAATGAGGGGTCTGCAGAGATCACAGTCTCCTAGAGCTCAACTACTGTGCATAGTGGCATGACTACCGTAACTTTTTCTTTGGTCTTACTTAAATGCACAGAGGATGTATTAACCACACATCTTCTAGCAATGCGCTCAACTGGCAGAAATTATGCTGGGTATGACGTGTCTGTTCCCTGCAAGCCCCAAAGTTCTATTGGCTTTCCATAAAAATGTCTGTCCGGATAGGGATGAAGCCATGTTTACATGATACAGGTGCTGGTCATAAAATTAGAATATCATGAAAAAGTAGATTGATTTCAGTAATTCCATTTAAAAAGTGAAACTTGTATATTATATTCATACATTACATACAAACTCATATATTTCAGATGTTTATTTTGTTTAATTTTGATGATTACAAATGACAACAAATGAAAATCTCAAATTCATCATATCAGAAAATTAGAATATTGTGAAAAGGTTCAAAATTGATGGCCCCTGGTGCCACACTCTAATCAGCTAATTAACTCAAACCACCTGCAAAAGCCTTTAAATGGTCTTTCAGTCTAGTTCTATAGGCTACACAATCATGGGGAAGACTGCTGACTTGACAGTTGTCCAAAAGACGACCATCGACACCTTGCACAAGGAGGGCAAGACACAAAAGGTCATCGCTAAAGAGGCTGGCTGTTCACAGAGCTCAGTGTCCAAGCACATTAATAGAGAGGCGAAGGGAAGGAAAAGATGTGGTCGAAAAAAGTGTACAAGCAAGAGAGATAACCGCACCCTGGAGAGGATTGTGAAACAAAACCCATTCAAAAATGGGGGGGAGATTCACAAAGAGTGGACTGCAGCTGGAGTGAGTGCTTCAAGAACCACCACACACAGACGTATGAAAGACATGGGTTTCTGCTGTCGCATTCCTTGTGTCAAGCCACTCTTGAACCACAGACAGCATCAGAAGCGTCTTGCCTGGGCTAAAGAGAAACAGGACTGGACTGCTGGTGAGTGGTCCAAAGTCATGTTCTCTGATGAAAGTAAATTTTGCATTTCCTTTGGAAATCAAGGTCCCAGAGTCTGGAGGAAAAGAAGAGAGGCACTTCATCCACGTTGCTTGAAGTCCAGTGTAAAGTTTCCACAGTCAGTGATGGTTTGGGGTGCCATGTCATCTGCTGGTGTTGGTCCATTGTGTTTTCTGAGGTCCACGGTCAACGCAGCCACATACCAGGAAGTTTTAGAGCACTTCATGCTTCCTGCAGCTGACCAACTTTTTGGAGATGCAGATTTCATTTTCCAACAGGACTTGGCACCTGCACACAGTGCCAAAGCTACCAGTACCTGGTTGAAGGACCATGGTATCCCTGTTCTTAATTGGCCAGCAAACTCTCCTGACCTTAACCCCATAGAAAATCTATGGGGTATTGTGAAGAAGAAGATGCAATACACCAGACCCAACAATTCAGAAGAGCTAAAAGCCACTATTAGAGCAACCTGGGCTATCATAACACCTGAGCAGTGCCACAGACTGATCGACTCCATGCCACGCCGCATTGCTGCAGTAATACAGGCCAAAGGAGGCCCAACTAAATACTGAGTGCTGTACATGCTCATACTTTTCATGTTCATACTTTTCAGTTGGCCAACATTTCTATAAATCCTTTGTTTTTATTGGTCTTCAGTAATATTCTAATTTTCTGATATGATGAATTTGAGATTTTCATTTGTTGTCATTTGTAATCATCAAAATTAAACAAAATAAACATCTGAAATATATGAGTTTGTATGTAATGTATGAATATAATATACAAGTTTCACTTTTTAAATGGAATTACTGAAATCAATCTACTTTTTCATGATATTCTAATTTTATGACCAGCACCTGTAGATGCAACGATACACGACTCTTCCCAGACTGCCATTAATAACATCCCTGTTAAATCTGCCGTGAAATATCTTGGTGTTCACATCACCAAAGACAATAAATCACTGGAAAAACTAAACTGTTGAAATATTTTAGATAAATGTAAACTTAACTTAAATTTGTGGTCTCAACGTGACATATCAATTTTTGGTCGAACTTTCCTTACAAAAATTGAATGTCTCTCAAGATTTATCTATCCAGCTTATTCCATATCCCTTCCTAAACATGCAATTAAAGCTATAAATCAAATTAACTTCAACTTTATCTGGAAAAACAAGACACACTATATTAGGAAAAGAGCAATGGTTAAGGGGTATAATGATGGAGGTCTTAAAGCAATTGTAGTGTTATGTCGAGTCAAGGATGTCACCGGTATTGCATTTGAACATCTTTAATGTTGAACATAACACCAACACATTCTCGGGTTGCTGAACAGTGTGTTTTCGGCTCTAACGTCTCTCCTGCACAAATCACTTCCTGGTTCTAGAACTCCAATGTAACCTTAGACATAAAATAGTTCCATTACATTACATCACCCTTTCTTTGAGTCTTTTAAGACAAAGTAACAAATTAACAGTCGGTTATCTCTCTCTTTTTTTTTAAACAGCATGAAATTCCAAACACAGGTCTTTCTTTTTCAAACATCCAATGCTTTTCCTTTTATATTAGCCTTAGCTGAAGTAAAATATCTAACTCAAGCCCAACAGAACCTTCTCAGAATAACCTCAAAATTATGCCTGTAATTGCATAAGTCAAAATAGCTGAATAACTTCTTCAGTTGGTGTAATCAGAGTATCTTTTAGGTAATTTAACAACCCTGCCACTGGAAGTCGTACGAACTGGAGTCCCAGGTAAGCTAAGAAGAACCGGGTCCGGAGAGTCACACCCTGGTTCTACAGGTGAGGAAGATGGGTGTAGTTCATTTTCACTCTGAACCTGTGGCAGTCCATCTGTTGCAGGAATAGGTGGGTTACTGAGGATGGGTCTCAGGTGTCGGCGGTTCCTCCTCAAGACTCCTGACTCAGTCTGGACAAGGTATGATCGCGGTGAATCACACTTTTGTAGAACAGTAGCTGGTTCTGTCCATCCCTTTTTAATGTCCAGTTTCACTGAAACACTGTGTCCTGGTTGGAGTTCTGGTAGTGGTTTGGCACTATGTCTGCTGTTGTAGTTCCTCACATAGTTTTCTTTTGTCTTCGCATCAGTTGACCTGACGAGCTGTAGATCCGGCCATGCAGGCTGCAACTTTGTTTCAAAGATCGGTATCGTGGTTCTGATCTGTCTACCTAGCATAAGTTGGGCTGGGCTCACACCAGTTGCTTGAATGGGAGTTGATCTGTAAATCATCAGGGCCAAAAATGGATCAGTCTGTCTCAGAATCCTTTTTGCCGTCTGGACAGCCCTCTCGGCCTAACCGTTTGCCTGTTGGTAGTGAGGACTTGTGGTAATATGCTTAATGTCATAGTCCTTCACAAACTGTTCAAAGAGTCTTCCTGAGAATTGAGGACCATTGTCGGTAACCAGTTCATTTGGACAACCCCATCTTGCAGAAATGTTTTTCAGGTTAGCAACTGTGATCACTCTTGACATGTTTTTGAGGTGGGCTAACTCAATATAACGGGAGAAGTAGTCGACTACAACTAAGTAGTTCTGTTTGTTAAGCTCACAAATGTCTGCAGCTAACCATGGCCGACTAGGCAGTGTGGTAGTAAGCAATGGTTCTCTCCGCTGAGTGGGTTTTGACTCTTGGCAGTTTGCACAAGCAGTAACCATTTGTCTTATCTCACTGCTTAATCCTGGCCACCAAACACTACATTTGGCTCTTTCTCTGCATTTCACAATGCCTTGATGTGCATCATGAATTCGCTGCAGAATCTCAGGTCTTAGCTGTTGTGGTATAACAATTCTGTCATTATACAGAAGCAGGCCTTTTGACATGGTGATAGAATGTCTGTTAGCATAATATAGCTTCACACCTTCTGGCACTTTATTTGAGTTTTTAGGCCAACCTGTCTGCAAAAAGGTTTGCACTGTTTGAAGGGTCAGATCCTGCTGTGTGTGTTGTTTGATTAAATCCAGCTTGGTAGGAGAAATATGCCAAGAGCGTTGTGTTGCATCTTCAGATGCTTCCATTTCCTCCAGCAGTTCTGCTTTTTCATGTGATGTGGACGCCTGTGGGTGGCGTGAAAGGGTATCTGCTACCAAAAGTTCTTCCCTGGCACGTACACAGCTGTGGGGTTGTACCGCATCATTCTCAGCAAAAGTCTCTGACATCTAAGTGGCACTGAATGAAGATCTTTGCTGTTTATGAGAGGTATCAGTGGCTTGTGGTTGCTCTGCAAGGTGAAAGAGTTCAGGCCATGAAGGTATCTGCTGAATTTCTCACATGCCCAGACTGCTGCAAGACATTCCTTTTCAATTTGAGCATATCGTTGCTCGGCATCGGTGAGTGTTCTGGAACAAAAGCTCACTGGTTTTACCTGTCCATTATGGTCTTGAAGTAAAACTACCCCTAAACCGTAACTGCTAGCGTCTGTGCTGACAACAGTCGGTTTGGTTACATAATAGAATGCGAGGACTGGTGACTTTGTAACAAGTTTTTTCACTTTACTAAATGCCAAGTCACATCACTTTTAAGCAGATCACTGAGAGGTTTTGTGACCTCAGAAAGATTTGGTAGGTATCTGCCCAAGTAGTGAATCATTCCAAGAATCCTCCTCAGATCGGAAACATTCTTTGGTGGTTCAAGTTCTGTGATTGCATTGACTTTGGCTTTATCTGGCCTTATGCCATGTTCATCAATACAGTGTCCAAGATAATGGAGTTGTTTCTGACGTAGGAGGCATTTCTCATGGTTTAACCTCAACCCTGCTTCCTTAAGTGTGTCCAGTGTTTTTTTTTTTGTCTCACTTCATGTTGCTCTGGAGTGTCTGCATAAATGAGTATGTCGTCCATGTATGTTGCTACTCCTTCTTGTCCTTCCAAGAGTTTTGTCATCTCACGCTGAAATATCTCCGGGGCACTAGTAATACCAAATGTTAGCCTGTTGAAGTAGTATCTACCAAATGGGGTTATAAAGGTTGTTAATTTGGTGCTTTCTGGATCAAGTGGTATTTGCCAAAATCCACTTGCAGCATCTAACAGTGAAAACACTTTGGCGCCTGCCAGTTTAGGCAAGATGTCATCCACCGTTGGTAGTACATACTTTTCCCTTTTGACTGCTTTATTTAGCTCTTTCAAATCAACGCAGATTCTAATTTGTTCTTTGTTTTTCTTTGGCACCGGCACCATTGGAGCACACCACTCTGTTGGATCTGAAATTGATTGAATCACTCCACAGTTTACCATACGATTCAGTTCTTTTTTCACTTTTGGTAACATGGGAACTGACCCTCTCCTTGCTGTTGTCACACAATAAGGAGCTGCACCCTCTCTTAGAGTGATCTTAACTGGTTTGATTTTCAGCCTTCCAATTTCATCAGGGCAGGATTCACTGATTTGTGCTGGAGCTCTTATTTCTTCCATGCGTTTTATCAGGCCCATGGTAACTGCAACATTACGACTCAGGAGGTGGCTGCATTGGGGTCCTTTAATCACATTGATTTTAAATCTTAATCTTTTGCCTTTCCTCATTGTAGAGGCTATAAAATAGCCCATACAATCCAGTTTGCCTCCAGGGCTGTCTAGTTTGTTTGTTGGTTTTCTTAGTTTTGGCTTAAAGGCAAGCTTCAAATGTCTCTGATGGTATAACACTTGTATCAGCCCCTGAGTCAATTTTGAAGACGATATGAGAACCTTGAATTGGCAGGTTTACAGTCCAAGCTTTTGAAGAATCTTCCACGTCTGTGACTCCTCCCAGAAAGTAAGTCGTATTTCTTTCAATGTTCCTTTTAGGTGCAGTAACTTCACTGACCACACGGGAGCGACAAACAACCGCAAAATGACCCAGCTTTTTACAGCTTCTGCACTCAGCATTCCTAGCAGGACATTTATCATTCTTTGCATGTACTCGACTAGCCTGGGTGCCATTCTGAACTTAGTCCCGCCCACAAGGTTTGAGGTCGGGAAGTTCAGTCTGGCATTGCTCAACAGTAGCGCGAGTATGCTAGCACAATATTAGGTGGGCCAATCAAATTGTCAGGGCAGGCTTTATACGATGATGGACAGATGATCGACAGTAATGTAATCAACCACGTGACCAAAGCGCGCTTGGGTGACAACAACAATGGCTGCCGCTGGAGAGTTGGGGTGAGTAGATTCTGCTATTAGGTCTGTTCTAGAATATATCGACAGCAAATTAATTTTAAAAGAGGAACAGAGAAATGCGATCAAGGCTCATCTTCTTATTATAGGCGTGTAACTGCACGCTTTGATTTTTGTTGACAACAACTATGCATCGTTTAACATACGTCACGCACTCCGTTGCTCTTATTGGTTGTGGGTCTATACAATTGAGTGCAGAGGCATTTTTTTTCCTGGTTCGTTCGAAACACGCCCCATAATCACAGCTCTATGGAACTGATATTCTGACTAGAATTGAGTCGGACTACGTCAGGCTAGTACTCGACCACATCTTGTGCACTTGCGACCTTTATTAACGTTTTGATAGTGTTTTGTTTGACTCCTCCTGTGTTCTGTGCTTTGTTTGCATGGCTTTCGCTGTGTGTCAGCCTCTCTCGGTGTTGTTGTTGCTTGTAAGCCACTTCACTCAGGTTAGCACAAGCATTAGCTCCTTGCTCGCTTACTTGCTGTTTTACTTGCTCTGACTGTCTCACAAGCTCTACCGCTTTACTGAGGGTTAAGTCAGGCATCATTTGCAGCTTCTCAGACATTTCTTTGTCAAGTATTCCTATGACCAATCTGTCTTGGATATTTTCTTCTTTAACGCGGCCAAAATCACAGGTGTCTGCTAACTCATGGAGAATTCTTATGTATTCCTCCACGGTCTCCCCCGACCTCTGAGCGCGCTGATGAAAACAAGCTCTTTCATGTATCGTGTTCACTTTGGGTACGAAGTAGTTGTCTAGTTTGTTTAAAACTATCTCATACTCCTCTTCCTCTTCCCCTTCTTCGAATGTGAACGTCTTGAACACTTGTTCCGCTTCCTTCCCGAGAGAATAAAGCAACGTACAGACCTGGACCTCGCCGTCTTCGTGGTTTAGCTTCGTGGCAACCCGGTAGCGCTGAAATCGCTGCCGCCATTCAGGCCACTGCTCCGGCCGTGAAAAATCATAGGCTTCTGGAGGTGGAAACTTTGCCATCTTCCGACGTCATCTGACACCATGTTGTGTTATGTCGAGTCAAGGATGTCACCGGTATTGCATTTGAACGTCATTAATGTTGAACATAACACCAACACATTCTCGGGTTGCTGAACAGTGTGTTTTCTGCTCTAACGTCTCTACTGCATAAATCACTTCCTGGTTCTAGAACTCCAATGTAACCTTACACATAAAATAGTTCCATTACATTACAGCAATAGACTTTGAATGTTTAGACAGAATGATTAAAATGAATTGGCTCAAATCTTTTCTGAAAAATGAAAATAGTTTCTGGTTTCATATCCCCTCCAAATTATTTATAGAATTAGGAGGAATTAACTTCCTTCTTAAATGTGATTTTGAAGAAACTTCCTGTTAAACTTTCTTCTTTTCATCAACGCGTCTTACTTTATTGGAAACTAATGTTTAAGCATAATTTTAGTCCTCATAACACCCCACTATGGAACTCCTGATATGTCCTATTCAGGAACAAGTCTTTATTTTACAAGAGCTTGCTAGAAAGTGGTATATGGTCAATAATGCACATTCTTGATGACAAAGGGAATTTTTTTACCTTTTGAAACTCTTTGCTCTAAATTCAAAATAAATAACAGAAAACAATATAATATATTAATCAAAGCCCTTCCTCAGCGTTTGATCATAATGTCATACAACCTACTCTTAAACCATGTCCAGGTAAAACTTCCCTCTCTGTTACTCAACGGTCAGTCTGTTATTGATAAAAAGCTGACAAACAATGTAATACGTAGTTTGTTTGTCAAGGAATTTCATCCCGATACATCCCACAGAAACCTAATCTCCAAGCATTTTCCAAAAGAGAAAGAAGGAAAACTGCAGAATAAATATCTAGTTTCCTGTTGCTCCAAAGGTTAAAGAAGTCCATTTCAAAATAATCACTGACATTTATCCTTCCAAGGAATTTCTGAGGCTCCGTTTTGGTTTTTGAAGAAAATGATTGCACCTTCTGTGAATGTGAAACTGAGACTGTTGCTCACCTCTTTTACGATTGTATGTACGTGAAAGTTTTCTGGGAAGATTTCTGCTTCTGGTGTTCATCTAAATTTGATTCTCCTTCTCATCTGGACAAAGAGAATGTTTTGTTTGGACTAGAAATGACAGATAAGCTGCAGGACCTAGCCTTTAATGTGTTACTCATGATGGGGAAATTTTACATTCACAAAAACAAATACATGAGGACCAGGCCAAACTTCAAAGTTTTTCTTAAAGAACTTTGTTTGTATTTTCAGTCTTAATTTTATATTTATGAAGAAAAATGGTATCAAATTATACACTTTTGTAAATGACCATAAACTCAATGTAAACCCCTAGCTATTATTATTTTATGTTTATTTTATTTATTTGTTTATTTATTTATATGTTTGTTTCCCTTGTTTTATTTTTATTTATTTTTTACATTCTATCTCTCATTTTTTTTTTTAAGTTATAATGTCACCAACTGCTGTTTATCTGTGTTTGATGTTTGAATTACTCTGTATTGTTACACGGAATTGCCAATAAAGCAAAAAAAAAAAAAAAAAAATATGATAGACGCCAGCTGTTCTCGCGAGTCCTTCCGTATAACAATGACCTCGTATGTCATTGGAGGAGCCTGATGAGCCTTCGACTGCTCGTCCAATTACGTGTGAGCTTATGGGCAAGCAGACATGTTTGTCAGAAGAACTTCTCCAGTTCCTTTGTTTGGATTTTGCTGGTACGTGATCAATGGCTGGATGACGTCTCGCTTTTCAACTCTCCTTCAACTCCTCTTGGATACGATCCACAACTTTCAGCCAGTCCGCAGACTGACGAAAGAAAACTGCTGATTGCTATCAGTGGGCTGACAAACTCAAAGAAGAGAAGCTAGCGGTAAATATATGTTCGATTACTGCTGGCTAAGCTAAAAGCAGCCTAGCTAGCTATGCTAAAAGCAGCCTAGCCTAAAGCTGCGGCTAATAGTAGCCTTGCAAGAACAAGCTTTATTAAAGTGTATTTTTTGTGATTCACAGGAAGCAGTACGCCGTCTTCACAACTCGGAGACAAATTGCAGGCGCTATGAACCGGAGCAAGGGTAAGAGATAAAGAATATGCTTTCATTCTGCGGTAAAATGAAATAGATACGGATGGATACCGATCATAACTGTACATTTTGTTTTCACAGACCAATCTCGCCTCATAATGAGGCGGTAACCTCCTATTATTCATACCACTCTCATTTAATTGTTTTCCAGCTGCCTGTAAGACGTATTATGAGACGGTACGCAGGAGCTTCAGATATACGCAGCCAGCGAACACGTTGCGTGCGGAAGCTGCCAAGCATTCAGCTCGGAGTCGAGCTAGAAGAAAAAGGGTAAGACTTTATTTGGTGACTATTTTTCAGGTGCATTGATAGATGTGTGGTGTCCACACACAGTGCATCCCATCGCATAGTGCTGATTCATAGTTTTTTTTTTTTACAGCTGCTGGAATCGAGGCAGAGTGTGCTAGCTGATGAGGAAGTGGAACTCTGGAAGTCCGCCACCGTCGACCTCATATCTGACGAAGAAGATGGCGTCGTTGGCGGTGTCTCTGGATGGATTGTACGGCCGCCGTCATTTCGTAGGCCGGATCTCTGAACTCTGTGTTAAGCTGCAGTCCCCGTTAGAAGTGTTGTGCAAAAATAATGTCCTGCAGATAATGAATAGATGGTTAACTAGAACTGGAGTTATAGTTAATTATTATCCTATTCAACATCGAAGGCCACAATCAATTTAGTGTTCTTAGGTGGATAATTATAGCCCTGAGTTATCTACTTACCGGTTGTTGATCCAAAACTGGAGGGTTCCGGGACCGGCTGTTAAAATCCAGGTATCCACCAGTCTAGTGGCCCCGGTTAAGTTATCAGCAAAGCTATTAAATTATCAATAAAGAACCTTCTATCTCTGTTTATTCGCACTATTACCAAAGGAATCGAGTTACTCTGAGTGATTAACCCTCCGTTATATGAACGACCAAAACCACTACAGATTAACCAATGATGTCTTTATTCTAATAATTCAGGATTACAGAAATCTAACATCTATGCAAACACTACACACTACTAGAAAAATAAACACGAGGTAGATTAAATGACTAGTTCAAAAGAGAAATAAAAGACAAATCGAAAATAAAGAATTAAACGAGATAGAAACAACGAAATAACTATTGCTGGCGTCTGAAATTGTCCAAAATACGCCAGATATTAATACATTCATTAATGTCTGCTAGCAGCAGGTATAGTGCAATTGATCAGTGTAAACTAATACATCCAACTTAAAATCAGCAAATGATTAAATGCATTAACAAGCAGCAGGTGTAATGATAACAGTGCAATCGATCATGAACATTAATACATCCAGCTTAGTATTGGTAAATTATTGAACATGTATTAACAATAGCAGCGTTCGGCAAAAACCCCCTTTTGCCTGGCAATGTAGTGATGTGTGTGAATGGTTGTGGCTAAATGGGGACCACCCCCCTTTGTTCTCCACGCGGTGAGGGGAACAAAGAGAAATGGGGGGGGGCGACCTGTGATCAAGATGGCGGCGACCACGGGACCCCACGTGGCTGAATGTAATAACTTTATCTCTATCTCAAAGCAGAAACAACGGAGACGACAGGAAAGCCAAGAAAGAAAGAAAAAGCACACACTTATTTTAACCAAATAAACAAACCCTTAATCAGCACAGATAAAAAAAAGAACATCAGCATTAATTAAAAACCCTAAACTGCCTTTCTCTCGCCTGAGCACAGCAATTCTGATGCATCAAAGAAAAGTAAATTGATTTTACT
Organism: Cyprinodon tularosa; assembly: GCF_016077235.1. Classification (NCBI taxonomy): domain Eukaryota; kingdom Metazoa; phylum Chordata; class Actinopteri; order Cyprinodontiformes; family Cyprinodontidae; genus Cyprinodon; species Cyprinodon tularosa. The sequence goes on from NW_024038012.1 coordinate 153,766, forward strand.
GTGAGATGCGTCGTCCGAGGGAGGTTGGCGTTTCCACGGCAACCGCTGCTTGGTTTCTGTCGGGCAGAGGTTCTCTGCCCCCGGTCCGCCCCTCGGGAAAGTTCAGTCAGCTCGGGCCGCAGCAGAGGGGTTGATCTGCTCACGAGTTGGAAAGGAGGGATTTCAGAAGGTGATCTTAGGAGGTGATCGGCAAGAGAGCGTCCTCTCAGCCAATTCGTCCAAGAAAGGGGAGAACGAAACTCCGCGGTCAGCTTCAAAGGCTTTCTATCTCCCAGTCAGCGCGGTTGCTATGCACGATGGAACACTGCGATCCGTGACTTTCGATGCAGGAAAACGAAAGCTACTTCCAGTCAGCTTTCTTCTGATATTTCACGTGAAATGGGCCTCTCCTGACGGGCTGCAAACCCATGGAAAAAGAGAAAGAGAAAATGTCTGCTTCTGGCTTTTAAACCATGTGTGACACGGGAGCACTTCCTGTGAAAGTATCGGCTGATTGGTCTGTGCCATGTGTGACATGGGGGAACTTCCTGTTGGAGTATTCGGCTGATTGGTCCATTTGAGGTGGCCGCCTCCCACAGTGGGCCAGGTCTTCTTTGTTCTTGTTTTGGAGGGAATCCTTTGTTCTCCCTTGTGGAGAAGAGAAGGGGGATGGGTTCCAGGTGGCTAACAAGGGGGATGGTTCAGCCCACTGATTTAGCTCCATGTTGGTAATATACCTCAACATATTCCCCCCTTTTAGCTTTGAAGAGTGGATATCCGGTTCAGTCTTTAAAGCTAACCAAGTTCTTTAATCCATATTGCCAACAAGGTTGCGTTTAGGTGTCCAGTGTGCAGTTGGCCGTTCATTAGAGGTGGGTGCTGGCTCAGGGAGAGGAGGCAGGTGCTCGGCGAGTGTATTGCTAGCTAGCTAACTAACCTCATTGCAATGTCACCAAACATTGAGACCCAGACATCTGTTGTACATTTACCACACTTCTAGCATTCTTGGTTCAGCGTTTATGCTTAAACAAAAGAAAGGAAAGAAGCATGCAAAGAGGACAGAGATAGGTGAAAAATGCTAACTATGATTCATAGCTCTTTCTTTCAGGGGTTCTGAATCTGTGACACTATGAATCCAGGGGAAAAGGGTGAAGGTGTCTAGTTTCTAGTTCTTATTCCCTAGCACGCTGTGTGTGCCATCGCCGTTGTGACGATCCTGGTAATAAGAACCATGGAATGGACATTGCATAGCATCTGTGCGGTCATTTCTATGCATTAGATCAGTGGTTCTCAAACTTTTTCTGTCATTCCCCACTTTGGACAAGGGGGAATTTTCAAGCCCCGCCTGTCCCCATCGCCCCAACACAATGCTAATGAAATATTCAACAATCTTAAAATGTTCCAATTTTATTGAAGTAACAAGTAGTATCTAAATACAAATCTACATCAAATAACAGCAAGCTCAAAAATAAAGAAAATAAAAATGCAGCTGTGTCAAAATTTGTATCAAGCTCAAAGATAGAAAAAATTAAAGTGCCACTCTGCAATCTGTTAATAAAAGAAAAGAAGTGAAATCCATCTGGCAAGACAGGTCTATTTATCCCTGCATTAGTGGCTGCAATGAGCCTGTTTTGCATTGCAGTTTCTCAAAACGGGGTTGCAGGCTTGATACTGCCACTCTCAAGTCATGCTCAATGTTCTGCTGAGATCTGTATTTTGTTTTCATTGAAGCAGCAGCTGAAAAGCCCATCTCACAGAGATATGATGTGGCAAAGGGAAGAAGAATGCACACAGCTCTCTGCCCGATGAGTGGATACTCGCTCTCCACTCCTAACCAGAAACATGAACATGTGGCTGTGTGAATCAAACGCCGTTATTTATTTAAGATAAAATATTTCAAATTCAGTTATTTATGATCAACCTGCGCCGTCAATCCCGGCGCATGTGCGCTTTATTTGCAGTCTGGACGCAAAAGTTAAACATGCTGTGTCTCTGCTCTGACAATAGCGGGGGAGAACGGGGTTGGGACGGGGGAGGCGCCCCACGGCAGCACCTGCCGCTGGAGGACAAGAAAAGGAACGATACGTGCTTTCACGTAAGAGTCTCCAAAAGGCGCTAGATTTGTTTTTTTGAAAAAGAGTCGCTGGAGGGGTCTGAAATATAGCGACAAAGTCGCTGAGTTGGCAACACTGGGGCGCGAAAGTTTATTCTGTTACAAATAATATGCCGACGTCACGTCAATCATTATTTTGGCACTTCAGTTCCAGGGGAAATTTTTCTCATATCTAATGTTCTTTTAATTAGACTGCATGTAGGCTAGTAATGATTACTTTGTGGGTTTGATTGGTCTAAAAAGCGGCAACATACAGCTATAAGGACAGTTTGCTCTCACACATTCTACATTTATAGTCACACACACACACACACACACACACCGGAACTTGGCGCGCCCCACCTGTCACGTCTCAATTCCCCACCAGTGGGTCGCGCCACACACTTTGAGAACCGCGGCATTAGATTGAGCTTGTGATCGATGTCAATATAGGCTAACATTGAGGAGGTTTAGGTGGACATGGGTTTATCTTTCAAAACTCATGTTTAACGCGGAATAAGCCTATACGCATTAGCTCTCTGAATGATAAGGAGATTTAGCATGAATCCAATTTCTGAGCTATCAGAGTTTACAAAAACTGGAACGACTAAGTCATAAGCCAGGTGAATTTGCAGGTGTTGCAGACATTAGAGACCGTTCAACTTTAAATCTTTACCAAAACTAGAAAGGGAATCAGATGCGTGTGATCACTCCTTTTAGCAAGCTGGTTCCAGATGAGTCGTCTAACCTGCATACATTTCTGACAACTTCAGAGGATATCATGTCAAGTTTTACCACTTCTGTTGGATCTGTCCAGTGCATTATGCTCACAAATGGTTTATGGATATTATGACCTTGTAGTCCTTCCTTTAAGAAGGAGGCTAGTTCAAAAGCTGTGATATTTTGAAATGTGGAAATGAAACCTTATGAGATCAGTGCATGTTTTCCTGTGTGTTAACATACACTCAATCTGACTGGTACTATGCACATTCCACGGGCGGAAGTGGATTCTGGGTTGCATTTCATTCTGTCTACCTGTTCTATGGAGAAGAATGCTACAAATGCATGATATTGAGTATGTTCTATCGGGATGAGAACTGGTCCGATCCAGTTCATCTGTAAACTGAGCCAAATGGATGTAACCCCCCTTTGCTTAGGAGGAGTTAGTTCCAAAAGGGCTGATGATGGGAGCTGACAACAGGTGGAATGTTCTGAGGAACACCCCTGTTTGCTGTCAAATGATGGAGACGATTGACTGGTCACCTGCTGGGGAGCATGTCGGGTTGCTTTGCAGCCTCCCTGGACCTCTGCAGGTGAGCCATGGGCAGCAGCTGACCTGAACAGGCCAGAACCGGTTCTACAGTCTAAGTAAGATCCATTTCCTGATCTTACATCCTGACAAATGTTACTGACTTCCTGGTAGGGATGTTTTTCTGAGTGGGGATTGGTCTTCTCTGAAAAGAGGTGGACCAAAATAAAGGTTCTTCCTGAGGAGATCTGAGGGGATTCTGGGGGCTCACCACCTGGACCTTCCTTTTCCACTACGTGTAATAAGGAAGCTGTGGAAGGTAAGTCCCCGCCTAGTCATGCTGATGGAGGCTTCGGGTCGGGTTTTCCTGGAGGATTTTCATGTCCAACTGGGTCTTGAGAGGGGTTGTTGATCTGACGAACCATTTCTGTTAACAACCTACGGAGGTTAGCTTCCATCTCCTTCATGGCTGACTGCTCTAGCTTCTCATCCTGATCTCTTCCTTCATACTCCTTCTTAAGCTTCCTCTGGTCAGGCTGTCTGTCATATCGGCTCATCTCTGATCTGTACCTCGTTTGGAACCCACTGTCCTCTCTATTCTGTGAACTCCTCCAATCCTGGAAAGCTCTCCTTTCTTGTGGGCCGGGATCACGGTTGCGTGATCCCTTCTTAAGTCTGGCTTTGGAAGGAGGAACCTCCTGTCCCTCCAACTCTAACTTTCTCCCTGATTCTGCCTGAACCTGTAGGACCCTGTGTTCGTTATCTGTACCCTTGCTGGTGCGGACGCGTGTTTCCCATGCAATCTGTGCATATTTCCTTATTTCTTGCATGGTGAGGGTTTTGGTTCGGCAGTATATGGTGACATCATGAAGATTGTGGAGGAAAAGATATTTCAGCGAGTGGTCTTCCTCCAGCCCAGGGGCGCTGCGCCCCTGAAAATATGCGGCTCGCAACCGACGGTAATAATCTCTCGGCGACTCATTTCTTTTCTGTTGTATGCCGAAAGCACTGAACATCGCGGAGCCTGGATCAGTGTGTACAGAGTATTCCTCTCTCAGTGCTTGACAAAGAGAGGAATAAGTGTCTCGGATCGCGGGCCTAAGGCTTTCTATGAACACATGCACGCTCCTTGAGGTCGTCTTCCATATTAGCTTTAACTTTTCCCGGGCGGAGGGACGAGGTAAGTCTAAAAGACAGCGTTCTACCTCTCTAAGGTAGTCCTCAATGGTGGATTCCGTGTTGCTGGGGTCAAAACGTTCTATGTCGTGGGCGAGGGATTCGAGTTGTCGCATCCGTAATCCCTGTTCTGGGACTGGGGCTGGACCATCTGAATCCTCATCTGAGAGCTCTAGCCAGCTACGGTCGCGGTAGGGTGGAAAGCTCTGCTCTGACCTCCTTGGAGGCAGGTGAGACCGCTCATGGTACACTGGTGAGCCAGTTGCTCCGTAGCCTTTAGGCCATGGCCGCGGCTCAGGGCGGTAACGCTCACCAGTGTCCCATGGTTGGCTGTACAGCTGCCTTTGTGGCAAGGGTGTGTCATAGCAGCTCGTGCTTCGTGTTTGGTCTGACCTGCTTGTTGCTCTATAACTGGGGCCTGGCATGCCGCTCAGGTCCTGCATCCTCTGTGGTCTAAAACTGCTCTGCTCTGTGGAACTACGCACTACACTACCGAACCTTCCCTGCTCCCTCATGCTAGCTCTCTGCTCTGTGGAACTACGCACTACACTACCGAACCTTCCCTGCTCCCTCATGCTAGCTCTCTGCTCTGTGGCTGCCAGAGGAGGATCTCCCCTGGTACCCCATTTATCCAACGTATCTAAAGCAGGGATGGGTTCACTTTCTTCTCTCTTAAGAGAACCTTCTGTTCTTTCTTCTGATCTTTCGTCTGACTCTTCGTCTGACCCTTCATCCTGTGGGCAGGGAGCAACCCCCCTTTGCCGTTCTTCCAGGAAGTTAGAGGTCACCATCCTATTCTCTTCTGCTCTTCTTGCCCTTCCTTCAGCTTCCGCACGCAGTTCTTCGGCTTCTGCACGCATTTCTTCAGCTTCTGCACGCAGTTTTTCGGCCTTCACGCGCAGTTCTGTTTCTAACTGGGACTTCCTCTGATAAAGCAACGCAAGTTGACCAAGCACGTTTGCAATAAGCATCTCTTTCCCTGGCTTCTTAGTTGACTCCATTAGCTTCTCAATCTCGCTTTCACAAGCCTCTAGATCCAAACTACCAAGGGCTCTGTGTTCGTCTTCTGACAACGAAATCAATGAGCTTATTAAGTTTTGGGCTTCCATTTCGATGGAGGCCGCAGAAGCTCCCACTGCTTGCTGATCCTGATCCCTATCCATTTGATTCGCTAGGGGGGGGACACAAAGCAGGAAATGCAGCGCACTGGCTACAAATCGCTAACCGTGTTAGCACTACACGCACTAAACAAACACGCTCCGTTTACTATAGGTTCGTTACCTATACGGCAGGTGTAGAACGTGCGGATAAAACAATACGCAGGTTGCTTTGAACGTGCGACCTCCTCTTTAATTTGACAGGTTGCCGATTTGCTTTGAAATCTGTGGGTTTCTAATGGTTTGATTCACTCACCTTTCAGTAAGTAAGATTGGCTGGTTCGAAAGTGTGTATATGTGTATAGATGTGTGCGTGTGTATGTATATATGTGTAGAACACTGTTAACAAACAACTCTTGCACACAAAATGGATAACGCAGTGTTAGAAAACCTGGCAGAAGTGGTAAAAGGTGGCAGCAGCTGCACAATTAAACCTGAGGTTTTGTTTCTTTATACCTGCAGTTTAGGTTTAACCACTCTCCAATTGTTAAAACACTGTTTGTCCACAGCACGGAAAGCAATAGTGAAACAGCATGAAAGAAAGAAAAATAAAATTTAAGAAGGAAAAAAAAAAAAAAAGTCACTCCTTCTCTACACCATTCAGCTGCAATTTCAGAAGCCACCACCAGGGGGAGACAAGGTGCCTTCGCCTGGGAATTTTCAAACTGTTGTTGCAATAACACGCTTACGCCACCAGATGGCGCCAAAGAGAGCACTACACAATTTGGGTCTCAAACACTGGAACCAGCTGAGTAATTGTAATTACATAAGCTACCACTAGGGGGAGATGACAATCTCTGCCAACGTGGCCTACACTGACCCAGTCGCTGTGACTTTAAAAACCCTTTTGTGCTGCACCAATCCACAATTTGATCTCACGGCTTCAGAATAGCAGCAACCAACAAACAACGCAGCTGAAGTCCCAAATCACCAATTCTCTATTGGATTATAAGTCTGAGATTCAATTAACTGGCCGTTAAATCTACTCAAACCCGCTGGACTCCGTCACTGCAACACCACAAATACACCCGGTCTATTTTAGCAGTAGTAGCGCTTTTAGCTGTTTTTAATTTCTGGATGATTTATCTGTTATTCATATAACGGAAGTTTCAGTCTCAGGCCCACCCAGGGACAACGCCAATATGTTGTGCAAAAATAATGTCCTGCAGATAATGAATAGATGGTTAACTAGAACTGGAGTTATAGTTAATTATTATCCTATTCAACATCGAAGGCCACAATCAATTTAGTGTTCTTAGGTGGATAATTATAGCCCTGAGTTATCTACTTACCGGTTGTTGATCCAAAACTGGAGGGTTCCGGGACCGGCTGTTAAAATCCAGGTATCCACCAGTCTAGTGGCCCCGGTTAAGTTATCAGCAAAGCTATTAAATTATCAATAAAGAACCTTCTATCTCTGTTTATTCGCACTATTACCAAAGGAATCGAGTTACTCTGAGTGATTAACCCTCCGTTATATGAACGACCAAAACCACTACAGATTAACCAATGATGTCTTTATTCTAATAATTCAGGATTACAGAAATCTAACATCTATGCAAACACTACACACTACTAGAAAAATAAACACGAGGTAGATTAAATGACTAGTTCAAAAGAGAAATAAAAGACAAATCGAAAATAAAGAATTAAACGAGATAGAAACAACGAAATAACTATTACTGGCGTCTGAAATTGTCCAAAATACGCCAGATATTAATACATTCATTAATGTCCGCTAGCAGCAGGTATAGTGCAATTGATCAGTGTAAACTAATACATCCAACTTAAAATCAGCAAATGATTAAATGCATTAACAAGCAGCAGGTGTAATGATAACAGTGCAATCGATCATGAACATTAATACATCCAGCTTAGTATTGGTAAATTATTGAACATGTATTAACAATAGCAGCGTTCAGCAAAAACCCCCTTTTGCCTGGCAATGTAGTGATGTGTGTGAATGGTTGTGGCTAAATGGGGACCACCCCCCTTTGTTCTCCACGCGGTGAGGGGAACAAAGAGAAATGGGGGGGGGGCGACCTGTGATCAAGATGGCGGCGACCACGGGACCCCACGTGGCTGAATGTGATAACTTTATCTCTATCTCAAAGCAGAAACAACGGAGACGACAGGAAAGCCAAGAAAGAAAGAAAAAGCACACACTTATTTTAACCAAATAAACAAACCCTTAATCAGCACAGATAAAAAAAAGAACATCAGCATTAATTAAAAACCCTAAACTGCCTTTCTCTCGCCTGAGCACAGCAATTCTGATGCATCAAAGAAAAGTAAATTGATTTTACTGTGAGATGCGTCGTCCGAGGGAGGTTGGCGTTTCCACGGCAACCGCAGCTTGGTTTCTGTCGGGCAGAGGTTCTCTGCCCCCGGTCCGCCCCTCGGGAAAGTTCAGTCAGCTCGGGCCGCAGCAGAGGGGTTGATCTGCTCACGAGTTGGAAAGGAGGGATTTCAGAAGGTGATCTTAGGAGGTGATCGGCAAGAGAGCGTCCTCTCAGCCAATTCGTCCAAGAAAGGGGAGAACGAAACTCCGCGGTCAGCTTCAAAGGCTTTCTATCACACAGTCAGTGCGGTTGCTATGCACGATGGAACACTGCGATCCGTGACTTTCGATGCAGGAAAACGAAAGCTACTTCCAGTCAGCTTTCTTCTGATATTTCACGTGAAATGGGCCTCTCCTGACGGGCTGCAAACCCATGGAAAAAGAGAAAGAGAAAATGTCTGCTTCTGGCTTTTAAACCATGTGTGACACGGGAGCACTTCCTGTGAAAGTATCGGCTGATTGGTCTGTGCCATGTGTGACATGGGGGAACTTCCTGTTGGAGTATTCGGCTGATTGGTCCATTTGAGGTGGCCGCCTCCCACAGTGGGCCAGGTCTTCTTTGTTCTTGTTTTGGAGGGAATCCTTTGTTCTCCCTTGTGGAGAAGAGAAGGGGGATGGGTTCCAGGTGGCTAAAAAGGGGGATGGTTCAGCCCAATGATTTAGCTCCATGTTGGTAATATACCTCAACAGAAGCGATGCCGAAGTACAGGGCCACGCACAGTAGGCGTCTGCACATCGGACCTGCCTCGGAGGGAATGCTGCCAGTTACCTCCAACCCCGAGGAGGCAAATGGACAGTTCACAGAGTTGTAATTTTTGGATACGCATGTGTGGGCAGATCCTCGCGTTGTATATAGTTGTGTTTGTTTTAATAAAGCTCTTTCTTTGCATAAATATCTTCCTGGCAAATGTTAATTTCCTGTATAAATTCATTCATGTCCTTGATGGTAGCCTAATAATAGTGTAGTAGTGTAGGATAACATTTATTTATTCATATATTTATTTATTCATATGCTGTATATTTATGTTATCCTACACTACTATATATATATATATATATATATATATATATATATATATATATATATATATATATATATACAAACCAATCACGAGCGATTTTACTATTTTACTTGTTTAAAAAGAAGTGGTTCCGTCCAATACTCGGTAAGAACGTTCAAGCCTGGCCTCGCCACATGTGGTTTTGCTGCCAATCACGAGCGATTTCACTTGTTTGAGAATAGTGGTTTCAGCCAATACTGAGTAGGTTATTCAAGCCAGACCTGGCCAGCCGCGCGGGTTTGCTGCATTCATATGCTAATTAGGGCCATTAGTACAGCTGATTGCTCTCCACATACATCAGAGTCCGTTTCCGACAATTTGTGGCACTGACAAACGGCGACAAGCGCGGGTTGCAAATTGTCGTTAACTGACGAAATCAGGGAGATCTGCGGGAGTTTACGGGGACGAAAATCTCACTTTTCATGCAGTGATGGTTATTATAATAATGATAATAATAAAAAAAAAGTTAGCTCCTGGAAGTAGCGTGTGATATAATTTCCGGTGGAGATCGGGCGGAGGCGAGCGATAATGAAGAAAAGATTTTAAGGTTCTTAGTTTCTCAGCTAATGCATTATTAACCTTTAACATATTATAGTTTAGTATGCTTAATGTTTTTGGGTGAGGAAAAAAAAAGTTATTTAGGTATTTAAAATAACAATAATAATAACAATAATAATAATAATAATAATAATAATAATAATAATAATAATAATAAATTTCGAGGGTGACCCGGATGCAGATGTAGGTGCGCATGCGCAATGAGCTGCTGGTAAGGATCGGGTTGCAAATTGTCGTTAACTGACGAAAATCAGGGAGATCTGCGGGAGTTTACGGGGACGAAAATCTCACTTTTCATGCAGTGATGGTTATTATAATAATGATAATAATAAAAAAAGTTAGCTCCCGGAAGTAGCGTGTGATATAATTTCTGGTGGAGATCGGGCGGAGGTGAGCGATAATGAAGAAAAGATTTTAAGGTTTTTAGTTTCTCAGCTAATGCATTATTAACCTTTAACAAATTATAGTTTAGTATGCTAAATGTTTTTGGGTAAGTGAAAAAAAAGTTATTTAGGTATTTAAAATAACAATAATAATAATAATAATAATAATAATAATAATAATAATAATAATAATAATAATAATAATAACAATAATAATAATAATAATAATAATAAATAAATTTCGAGGGTGAGCCGGATGTAGATGTAGCTGCGCATGCGCAATGAGCTGCTGGTAGGGATCGGGTAGCATTAGCAGCATTAGCTTAGCTTGTGTGTGGAGTCATTGTAGAGAGGCTGATAATCTGGGAGTGTTTGCAGTGAGAATGTCTTCAGTCCAGCTTCAAGGAGAGTTTATCACCGAGCAGTTAACTCCTGCTGAAGAAACATTCACGGAGTTTAAAGGGAGTTTGGTCAATTCGGAGGAAAAGATGGACGATCAACATCTACTGCTGGATTTCACCAGGATCCCCCAGATCATCTTACACCGGATAGGTAGGAAACACCTGATAGAAACGATTCCCTGATGATGCACACTGTGGATTTTAGCCTCATCCGATTGGAAAACTGCTTAGAGGAGATCAACACGCTAAGCTAAAGCTAACTTATGGTCGGCGGCCATCTTACTACGGTCAGCTCGCCCACTAACAGCATTAGGTTTTAATGACTGCGGTTAAGTTAGTAATTTGCTCCGGTTAAACCTCTTCTTCGCTCTGAGTTCACTGCAATCGGAGAAAACCGTCTCTACCATAGACATATATATAAGGAGAGACCCCGCATTGACAGCCGCGGCGCAGACATTACGGGGGCCATCTTGGGGAGGTCATCCTGCTGCCCTAACCTGCTGCTTTAAGCAGAACAAGTATGCCTCAGCACTGCAGCGGAGTTTAGTTTAAATCAACAGACTGTTGACATCAGGGCTGGAGGGAGAACTTCATGAAGGCATCAGAGCTTTGGAAGACATTACTAAATAAACAGCAGATATACACTACATAGAATAGAAACTCCCTTTGTTGGCCCACTGTGGGGAAATAGTGGAGTTACAGCAGCAACACATTACAGATCAGTTTGTAAATAGAGTTTATAAAAATAATAGAATAAGTAACAGAGTTAAAATAAATATCCAATCCAATTTTATTTGTTAACCAATTAAAAACAGCCACAGCTGAACAAAGGGCTGTAAAGAAGAAAAAAAAGTAAAACACGAAACGGTATGAACAAATATAAGAAAATAAAAGAAATACTGTATAGTACAGTGTTCTTTTTAAATCATAAATAGATGCCTTTGAATAATCTATAATTAATATATGCCTAATTATAATGTATAATTAATATGCAGCTGTGGACATTTTTACAGCGTGTTTGTGTGTGTGTGTGTGTGTGTGTATATATATATATATATATATATATATATATATATATATATATATATTAGAATTTTTTTTGTGTTTTTTTTGTTTCTTTACTAAACAGTTCAAAGTATAAATAACTGCTATAGCTTTGGCTTGGATTGTTTTAAAACGGTTTGAAAAATAACAATTTCCTGTGAACACAAACTTTAAAAAATCAGAGTGACGGACTTTAAAGAAGAGCTGTGTTATGTTTACCACCAGACAAGCAGCAATTAAAGGAATGTATTATTTAATTCTAGCTCTTTTGGGCAAGCGGCTGATTTTTGTTTAGAAATATTTTTAGCAAAGGATTTTCTTGTTGTTTCAAAATGGCCAACTACCTGTGGGGGTTAGACAATGGCTCCAATTAAACTTTTTGTAGCTACTGGGCGTTTGCAGATGTGTGCCAAATTTTATAATTCTTGGAAAGAGCATCGCTCGGGGCTGATTGATTTTCTGTTCACATGGCCAAAGATTGCCTAAGAACACCATCCATCCATCCATCTTCCTCCGCTTATCCGGGGTCGGGTCACGGGGGCAGCAGCCTAAGAAGGGAGGCCCAGACTTCCCTCTCCCCAGCCACTTCTTCCAGCTCTTCAGGAGGAACCCCAAGGCGTTCCCAGGCCAGGGGAGAAACAGTCTCTCCAGCGTGTCCTGGGTCTTCCCCGGGGCCTCCTCCCGGTGGGACGTGCCCGGAACACCTCGCCAGGGAGGCGTCCAGGAGGCATCCTAACCAGATGCCCGAGCCACCTCAACTGGCTCCTCTCGACGTGGAGGAGCAGCGACTCTACTCCGAGTCCCTCCCGGATGACCGAGCTTCTCACCCCATCTCTAAGGGAGAGTCCAGCCACCCTACGGAGGAAACCCATTTCGGCTGCTTGTATCCGCGATCTCGTTCTTTCGGTCATGACCCAGAGTTCATGACCATAGATGAGGGTAGGAACGTAGATCGACCGGTAAATCGAGAGCTTCGCTTTTTGACTCAGCTCTCTCTTCACCACGACGGACCGGTACAGCGCCCACTTCACGGCAGATGCTGCGCCAATCCGCCTGTCGATCTCCCGCTCCTTTCTTTCCTCATTCGTGAACAAGATCCCGAGATACTTAAACTCCTCCACTTGGGGCAGGACACCCCCCCTGACCCGGAGAAGGCACTCTACCCTTTTCCGGCTCAAGACCATGGCCTCGGATTTGGAGGCACTGATCCCCATCTCGGCCGCTTCACACTCGGCTGCAAACCGATCCAGCGAGAGCTGCAGATCACGACCTGATGAAGCCAATAGGACCACATCATCTGCCAAAAGCAGAGATGCAATCCTAAGGCCACCAAAACGGATCCCCTCAACACCTTGGCTGCGCCTAGAAATTCTGTCCATGAAGGTAATGAACAGAAACGGTGACAAAGGGCAGCCCTGGCGGAGTCCAACTCTCACCGGAAACAAGCCCGACTTACTGCCGGCAATGCGGACCAGACTCTGACACTGGTCATACAGGGACCTGACAGCCCGTACTCCCGGAGAACCCCCCACAGGGCTCCCCGAGGGACACGGTCGAACGCCTTCTCCAAGTCCACTCAGCACGTGTAGACTGGTTGGTTGAACTCCCATGCACCCTCCAGGACCCTGCTGAGGGTGTAGAGCTGGTCCAGCGCTCCACGACCTGGACGGAAACCACACTGCTCCTCCTGAATCCGAGGTTCGACTATCCGACGGACCCTCCTCTCCAGCACCCCCGAATAGACCTTGCCGGGGAGGTTTAAGAGTGTGTCTCCCCTGTAATTGGAGACACCCTCTGGTCCCCCTTTTTAAATAGGGGGACCACCACCCCAGTCTGCCAATCCAGGAGAACTGCCCCCGATGTCCATGCAACGTTGCAGAGTCGCGTCAGCCAACACAACCCCACAACATCCAGGACCTTGAGGAACTCCGGGCGGATCTCATCCACCCCCGGGGCCCTGTCACCGAGGAGCTTTTTAACCACCTCGGCGACCTCGCCCACAGAGATTGGAGAGCCCAGGCCAGAGTCCCCAGGCCCAGCTTCCTCAATGGAAGGCATGTTGGTGGGATTGAGGAGGTCTTCGAAGTATTCCGCCCACCAACCCACAACGTCCCGAGTCGAGGTCAGCAGCACACCATCCCCACTATAAACAGTGTTGGTGCTGCACCGCTTCCCCCTCCTGAGACGCCGGATGGCGAACACAAACTTTTGCAAAATCAGAGTGACAGATTTCAAAGAAGGGCTCTGCCATTTTAACCAACTTACAAAAAGCCCTGAAAGGAACCTATTGTGAATCTTTCAGCTCCATTAGATAAAAGGCTGATTTATTTATTTTTTTTGTTTGAAAACCGGTCAATCCTTTTTCAACAGGGTAAAAAACGATTCAAAATGGCCGACCTCCTGTAGGGTTTACACCATGGCTCCAAGAGGTTATTTCTTTTAGGGGCTGACAAGATACAAATGTGTAAAAAGTTTCATGATTCTTGGACTAATCATGGTTTGGGCCTGATTTTTTTGAAAAAAGTGACTTTCTTCCCTCAGGGGGTGGGGCTTTGATGATGTCATCATTTCACCAGTCAGTATTGTAAAGCAACCAAAGGGCCTCATTACTGTCAAACTTGGTAGGATTTGGATTTTTTTTGTAAAAGTTATTACATTTCCAATTTCTTAACAAAAAAAAAAAAGATAATTCTTTTATCTCACATGTCTTATCTGTAAATACACCAAGTTTGAAGTCAAATACGCTTGGAGGAGATAATTAAAGTTCAACGTCAACAAAATTGAAAAATTGCCAAAAATCAGCTTTTGACCCAAAATGGCCAACTTCCTATAGGTTTTAGAGCCTACCTCCAAGAGACTTTTTTCATGATTCATAGAGATCTACCTACCTGCCACAGTTAGGCCTTCACAGTGCTGTCGCTGCTCGGGCCTAATGAGACGAAATGCTACCCAGAGTTTCTATCTTAATATATATATTCAACTCTTGCTTCAGGGTCTGAGTTGACTTGCTGTCTGCTGATCCCGGTCTTCTGTCTGCTTGTTAATGGCGCCATCTGAAAAATTGGTCAAAAGGGTTTAATGTGACTAATAAATCTACGATTGCTTAAATATACTTTTGTGCCTCGTAGTTTTGTCTTTTTTCATATGATTTTACTATAATCAAAGACAAATGTTTACTCCTGAGTAGTAACGATAAATGACTGAATTTGAAGAATGTGTTTAAATAGACAGGCAGTTTAAGTAACTTTTATGTGTAAATAAATAGAAACTGAGGAAATCATATTTGTCATGTAAAACACTCAGTAGTTTTGATCCTCGGTCACCCCAGATAAATTCTATGTTCACTTCCAACCTAATATTTAGCTACAGAAACCAAGCTAGGTACTTCTCATGACGTTACACTATCAAATTGATCATCAGAACGTAGATCGACATTTAAAGATTAGTTTTCAAAGTTCTGAGGTGGTCGCCTCACATGATAGCTAAAGGTGTCCAGTAGTTGACAACAGTCGAACTGCATTTATCAAAAGTCTCTGGATGATGCAGTATCCTGTAGGGTTGTCAAAAGTATCGATACTCAAAAAAGTATCGATACTGAAATGTATCCGGATACATTTAGGGCTGCAACTAACGATTACAAGTACAGGTTGCGCATTAACTGTACTGGTGCAATATGAAAAATAAATGTTTGTGTTAAAACTACGCAAACTTACATGAGAAATGTGGCTGTACATCAACAAAATATAGGGTACTTTTTTCATAAAGCGCAAAAAAGGCATTTTTGTTTTTAAAAGCCCCTAAGGGGTTCAAACAATAGGTCCCCCCATTTCAACAAATGAGGTTTGTTTAGACTCGAAGAGTTCTGCCTTTTAAGACAGGAAAGTACACTCTATCAAATAATGTAATGGGTTTACTCAAAAAGATATGTTTACTTTTTGCATGGATCTTTTTAAGTTGTCCTAACTTCATTGTTAATTGAGTAATCCCTACTAGTCCAGCATAACAACACCAACTTAAATAGCCACATAAATACAAAGCTATCTCAAGTTGAATCTATTTATTTTTTTGTTTAAATTATTGAATTGTCACATTGGTTGTATCTGATATATGTTTCAGGTACAGCAAAAAATTAAGTACAATGACCATGTTTTTATATATATATTCAAGAGAAATCAAGTAGTGCTTACTTAATTAATTAATGAGTATTCCTTAAAATTTTGTTATCTCATCATTCCAATTTAAGTTGTTGTAAATGTTTACATAAACATTTTCAACTTAAAAAAAGTCCATGCTAAAAGTAAACATATTAATTATAGTATATGCAACTAATTTTTCTCAGGTTGAGGGAAATAATGAACAGGAACCATATTTCACAATACAAACTGTTTATTTTATGAACATTTTGTACAAATTAAGTGCAAATATTTTAATAACAGCACCATTGAAAACTTGCCATTTATAATTCTCTTATTTCATAGCTGTTTAACTTTCATTTCCATCTTTAATGATCTTTCTGTTGCAATTTTGGTCAATATTTTGTTTTTATGTGTTACAGTGTAGTTCTTTACTGTGTGTGTAGTGTCTTTATAGTGTGTTAGTGTCGTGTAGTGTGTCACAGTATGTAATGTGTGTAGTATGTGTTTACAGTGTAGTGTTAAAGTAGTTAAACAGCTCTAACCAAGTTGAGTCAGTGACTTTAAACGACTGTGACTCTTACTGAGGTAGGACATTTCTGCATTATTGGCTAAATGAATGTGGAAAAATGAATGAACTATTTGTATGGATAACCATAAAGGCAAATATATCACCGCCAAAAACATTTAACATTCTGGGTCAGCTGAAAACAATACACTCACCAATATTCCAGCTCTCAAACATGACTATCAACGTCAAAGACCTGAATAACATGAACAGCAACCAGATGTGGGTTGAAAGACATTACACTGCATAAATCAGGAAAAGTCACTTGAACAGCAAGTCCATCACAGCACAAATGAGGTTCCCATTTTTTATGTTCAGCTATGAGGCTCAAAGGGGTTTCCTAGCAGCTTTTGCTTTAGAGATGTGACTTTTGGGCTGCATTTCTGACTGTCTAATTTAAGGAACACCTTCTGAAATACCTCGCAAGTGTACTTCAGCTCCCGTGGGTAGCTTAGATTGAGGGCATAAATGAGGCCCATCAGCAAAGCACAGGCCCTTGGCACATCCAACCCTTGCAGGACCTCTGTGCCCTCTATGATGATGGTTGTGCTGGCTGGATCAGATGCTGTAGTACCTTTGGTGACTAGAATCTTCACCACCCGACTCTCAAAATCTCCAATTTGGCTCTCAGAATCCTGAAAGCAAGAATATCAGAAACAAATATCAGTATCAGTATATAATTAAGCTGGCACACTCAATACTATATATAAAAAAAACATAAAATGTCCTGTAATGTCCTGGTATCTAATGACTGCGAGTCAGAATTTCTAAGACTAAAACTATATGTACAGACAATGTCCTGTTGATGGTGCCTGTAGCCACAGCCATGAAAAACATATTCTGGTATTTACTTGTTTCTTGTTTTAACATAGTGAATAATTTTTGAAATTTTTCTGGAATGAATAAAAAGACAAAAGTACTCAATTTTTATATTTTAAGTGGCCGTAATACTTTTCTGAACAAATGTAAAAGTTCTCTTGAGAAAATAAAAAGCAAAACAAGTTTTTACTATATTTCTATTCAGGTCATGTGCAAAGAAAGCAAGTTAGTTTGTCCCTTTAGTTTACTAAACACTGAACAAGCAGCAGCAAAAACAAACAAGGACAGGGTAGGGAGAGACAGATACTGGTAAGAGATTCACAAAGACAGTATGAAAGGAAAGTTCCATTTCACTTCAACTTCAAGGTGTTGCAAAGGGATCCACTTTCACCTACCACATATTCAAAAAGACTGTCCTCATTTTCCCCAAGATAGACCACTAAGCAGCGAATGGCAACCTCTCGGCGAATTTCAACTGTGTTGATCTGATGGAGGATTCAAAGAAAAAAGATCAATTAGGTGTTTTTTAAATATTTTTTTTTACAACAGTTAGTTTTTATTATCTCCTATTGTAAATAGCATATCAGGTACCTTCAGAAGTTCCATGATTTTCTGGATCTTATGTTTGGCAGCCCCTCCTCTTGACATCACCAATGGCATCAACCTTGGTATACAATGGTCCAGATTTTCCATAAATGTTGACTCCAGATTGGCAGTGGTTATTCTTTTATATTCTTCCTTGATCTGTGTGACACAAAATAGAGCAAGATGGTACAACAGATATTAGAAGTCATGTTCCTGCCAAACTACCTATTCTAAATACAACAAAATACTAAAATATTAACCTGCTCAGGAAGAAATAGAGCAGGCCATCGTTCCTTCAAGTCACTGACAGATGGAGCCAAGGTGACAATTTCTTGTCTCCGAGAGGAAAAGGTCCTGTCCATTTTCTCACTGATGATCTGGGAATTGTCTCTCTTCTTTACTTCACCTAGAAGTTCCAGTCTTTGTTGCTCAAGGTTTCTTTACAAATACCATACCTGGAACATCAGAATCAGTAAAATCAATTTCCTCATTTATTGCATGCAGTATTCTTTCAGCAGGGGAAATACTTTCTGAAAATGTATAGCATAAAGAGAATAAAAGAGTAAATACTTTCTTATCAGCTGCATTGTATCAACTTGTAAAAATGTGTCAATTTAGCAGTCCAGTGTATGCCATTGAGCACAATGTGAGTTTGTACCTTGGGATTGCTTGTTTGCTGTGAAATCTGCCATCTTTTGCTATCACTAGATAACACAAAGACAATGTGAAAAACAATCCATCTATGGCAGGTAAATGAATCGCTTCAGAGTAACCATACGCTTCCCTGCAATGGTGTATGCAGCTAAAGGGAATATATCAGACAACTGAGCTGGCTCAAGAACTGTAATAACGTTTTTCATAACAGGGCCAGATGCAGAGCTAGAAATAAAGTTAAGTTCTTCAACCATCTCAGTAATACACTGTTTAGGAACATTAGATATGCTTTCCAATTTCAAAAAAAGGTGGGCAAGATTAGCTTCAATTATGCTGGGTAATTCTTTCCTTTCTTCATCATAACCCTCTCCACACTCAATATCTTCATCATCATCAGGATCATCCCCTACATTAACTGGATTCACATGCGTGTGCACAAGCTCAGCCTTGAAGTCATCCAGTGAGTGTGGAGTGTGTTTGCGTGTCCTGTGAGAGGCGAAAGTACCATAAATGTTCGTTTTGAAATCGCAGTTTTCAAAAACGCATGTGATTGTTTAATGTTTTTTTAAATGCCGACCAATCGGTCTCCGCCAAGTGACGTCAATTGTTTACCTCGGGCGCGGTGCATCGTGGGAAAACCACCATATTAGGTGGAAAGTCGAGATAAGCCACACGCGGCTGTTCTTTCGTCACAATTATTTACCAGAAATGACACGATCGTGTTGTGTGAGAGGCTGCCAGTCCCGGTGTCGTGCCAAGGTAGTTATCCCTGTGAAAATTTGTATCCCCTCGTCGGGAGCGCGCACGGAGTAGGAAGAACAACCCGAGTTAACTCAGCTTCAATTCCAACGTGCAGAACTTGAAATTGGAAAGGTTTTACGTGTATGAAAGTTGAGCTTTACTGTTTTATTCTTTACTTCACATGTTATAGCAGAATATCGCCGGTGATATTGATCTAAAACTAATAAAACTAATAAAACACAAACGTTTGCTTGAAAGCTGGTCGCTGAC
Organism: Cyprinodon tularosa; assembly: GCF_016077235.1. NCBI lineage: Eukaryota > Metazoa > Chordata > Actinopteri > Cyprinodontiformes > Cyprinodontidae > Cyprinodon > Cyprinodon tularosa. The sequence continues at coordinate 172,977 of NW_024038012.1, forward strand.
AGCAGTGTCTACTCCTCCCTCTGAAAGCAAACAGATCCTTGTTCTTTTCCACAGGTTCATTAAAAAAATCTCTCATTGTTTCACAGTGTCCAAATGTTCTCATCCCATTGAAAACTGTTGTAAACCGTATACTTGTAATAAAAATGAAATAGAAAATGGAGTGCACGTGTAATCATTAAAGACTATATGCAGAAGGAAAATAATTTTTTCCTGGTTGAAATTTAGTACTTAATCTATATTTGTGTTTATAGTAACGTACAATTTAATTATGTTGTACTATCCTTAATAAACAGTTTGTGTTCTTTAATCAGCCGTTTTATTTCATCCCATATTGCCAGAACCAGCGATATGGAATGAAATAAAACCTGCTGTAATCTGTTCCCCCTGTCTAAATCAGACAAAAAAAGGCCCCAGCTTTTTCATTTTTGGCTTATAAGCATCTTTTATAATGACAATTTATTCCTGAAACTTTGGATGTGATTGACCTTTATTTCTTAAAGTTATAAGGGGGGAACAAATTATAGCAGGCCACCTGCTGTAATCTGTTCCCCCTGTCTAAATCAGGCAAAAAAGGTCCCAGCTTTTCCATTTTTGGCTTATAAACATCTTTTATGATGACAACTAACCCCTGAAACTTTGGAGTTGATTGACCTTTATTTCTTAAAGTTATAAGGGGGGATCAAATTATAGCAGACCACCTGCTGTAATCTGTTTCACCCTGTCTAAATCAGGCAAAAAAGGTCCCAGCTTTTTCATTTTTGGCTTATAAGCATCTTTTATGATGACAACTAACCCCTGAAACTTTGGAGTTGATTGACCTTTATTTCTTAAAGTTATAAGGGGGATCAAATTATAGCAGACCACCTGCTATAATCTGTTCCCCCTGTCTAAATCAGGCAAAAAAGGTCCCAGCTTTTTCATTTTTGGCTTATAAGCATCTTTTATGATGCCAAAAATGAAAAAGCTGGGGCGCACAATGCACATGTTGCAGCCTGTAGTGTTTCAAAAGCTCAGTCTTTCTGGGAGTTTCATATTTACACATTTTACAACACCAGTTCATTGTGAACGGGATTCAGTGAAAACGTTCTAAACACTGCTTAACAATAAACCACTCAAAATGAATCAATCTACAATCAATGGCTTGCTAGCGAGCGACTGTAATGGCGGCGGGAAGGCTTACTTACCAAAAGTGGCATGGGCAGCCACGTTGTAGGTTAATGGTCCTCCAGCAATGATTAAGATCCCCAAAGATGACTTGTCAGTGCAAAAAATGAAATTCCAACGCAGATAGTAGCTCTGTACAAACAAGCAGACACGAGTGCGTTGACTTTCCCAACCGGGTGCACGTTGAGTATTGTCTGCTGCTTGAGTATCCACGCCCGTTTCAAAAAAAGTTTCAAAATAATTTTTTGAGCTGAACCAACTTAAAATTTGAGACAAATTGAGCTGATGCGCTTTAATGCATTCAAATTACACAGGAAAATGAGTCTGGATATTTTCTTATTTTTCAAGTTGGTTTATTTAGATTAATCAAGCTGGTTACTTAGTTTAACAAATAAAAGCTGCAAACTTAAATGTTTATATTGAAATTGCGCATTTATTTTAGCTGAATTTACTACCCCCATGCTTTATTCTTTAGAGTGTATAGCAGTTAAAGTTGCTACTTGAGAAAATACTGAACCATAGAGATAAAAATAGCCCTGTGATTCAAATTATAAATTGTATTTGGAATAAAAATGAGAGAACTAGGGGTGGTAAAAAACACATCCTCCAAAGACAGATATTTACATGGGAATGTGGCAAATATAATTAATTGACATATTACTGATCTTGCTGGATTTTATTCGGCTTTACTTCCATAAATTGCAGGATCTTCTTTACTTTATCTTTGCCAGAAGATTTAAACTTTAAAAGCCTTGCCCTCATAATTTGCAAGTTAATTTATTTATAAAGAAAATATAAACACTGCTTAAGCTAATTCAAATGAAATTAAAAGTAAAATAAGTAGCCAACCTTATCACTGTCTGTAACCTACTAACAAGGTAAGGAAAGCATCAGATGAGCTACCCGAGAAACAAACATGGTCGCTCACCCTGCTGATCAGCTCTCTTCACTGCCATCGAAGGCTCCAACGTGTTTTCTTTTCAGGTGCTGCATCATAACAGTGGTCCTTCCGTGCCATGTTCATTTGTTTTTACAAAAGTTGCATGTTACGACTTTTTTCGCTTTACAAAGCACAGGCTATTTTAATTATTGTGATCAATTTGCGCCATCAATCCCTATTCATTTGCAGTCTGGACGCTGAGGGTAAACATCCTGCGGCTCTGACTGCAGCACTGAGAAGGACTGCGGAAGAACGGGGTTGGGATGGGGGAGGCGCCCCACGGCAGAGTAGGAACGATACATGCTTTCACGTAAGAGTCTCCAAAAGCCACCAGTGACACCGTAAAAAGTCGCCAGATTTGTCGCTAGTCGCTTTTTTGAAAAATAGTCCCTGGAGGGGTCTGAAAAGTCGCTAAATATAGCGACAAAGTCGCTGAATTGGCAACACTGCCCCTGCGGCACTGGCTCGCTCTGCCGTATTTTTTTTTTCTTCCCCCGTTTCAGTCAAGCGGCAGTGATGACGACGGCGGCGGATGACGCATTAATCGCGGGACACAACTAATCGATGATGAAATTCGTTGCTAACGCTTTTAAAAGTCGCTTTTTATCGATTTTATTGATTCATTGTTGCAGCCCTAGATACAATACTCGTTTTTAAAAGTATTGATACAGTGCCACCACCAGTGGCACCTAAACAGTTATTCATCTAAAGTGCAGAGTAGAGGACAATGCACTTTCTGAACACTGTGTGATTGAATAATTCTGTGCTCTTTTCAGTTTCAGACTTTTTTTTATTTGTTACAGGTGCAGCTGCTGAGAATTATTTTAGTTTCTTAACCGGTTTGGCTTGTGTCATTGTTATGTGTGCAAAGCATAGCCAAGGAAGGAACACTTAATTTAAATTTTATAAGTTTTTTTTATCAAGCTTGCTTAATATTGTGCACAGCATACAACCTTTATTTATTGTATTTTATTTATTAGTGAAAATATTTCAGTAGAATTTCGGAGTCTTTGTTTTTATCCTTGTGGTATCGAAAATGGTATCGAGTATTGAATATTTTCCTTAGTATCGGTATCGAGTTGAAAAGTTTAGTATCGTGACAACCCTAGCATCCTGTCCCTGTCATGATTTTAAATGAAGAGTCCCAAAATTGTCCTTTTTTGATGGTCGCCCCTAATAATATCTCATCAAATGATCGTGTACAGACATTTGTTTTGATGTCATGATAGAAACAGACGTACAGATGCTTATTTTACCAATGAATGTAAAACAAGATGGAATTTATTCCAAGAAGGTTAAGAGAGATATTTGGTTTGAATAAGTTTGTTTAGTTATTTTAAACTGGTTGTCTAAATCGAAATCAAGGATAGATGGTCATCCCACAGGATGTTCTAACACTTCAGATGGCAGTAAAACATCAATAATTGAAATGTTTGGAAAACTAAGGTTTGGTTTGTGTGCTGTGTTGGTTTTTCCAGACCGCCTGCAGGATTATGTTGGAAAAGAGGAGGATTTCTCTGACCAGCAGTTCTGTGGACAGGAGAGGAATTCCAGTTTGGACCAAGAGGAACCAGAACCTCTGCAGATAAAAGAAGAGCAGGAAGAACAAGAACATCCCTGGACTAAAGAGGAAACCATGGAGCTCCCCATAATTCAGCATGAAGAGCAGCTTGTTCTGAAGCAGGAGACCGAAGACCGAATGGAGGAACCTTTCCAAGGTTTGACATTTGGAGAAATCTTTCCAAAAAAAGAACATTTAATGGATCACACGAGCACTCACTCAGGTGAGAAGATTAATCAATGTCTGTCCTGTGGAAAAAGCTTCTCTCAGAAATTAAATCTTGTTACACACATCAGACTTCATACAGGTGAGAAACTATTTCCCTGTACTATTTGTTAACAAAAGGTTTACTGTAGAAAGTAATTTGACTAAACACACAAGAGATCATACTGGTGAGAAGCTGTTTGAATGTTTGTCTTTGGGACAAACCTTTATCTTAAAATCTGGCCCTAATGAACACATGAGAATTCACAGCAATGAGAAGCCTTTCTCCAGTTCTATTTGTAGCAAACAGTTTACTCTAAAAGGTAAGTTAACTGAACACTAGGGCTGTCACAATAACCACACCAATGAAATATGGCGATATCAAGAAGCTCACCGCGCTACAAAACCAGCCACCGCCATCATCCCATCTTGGGACAACAGTTGAGAAGGAAACAATGGCAGCTGCACTGATATCAAAATCAAATGTTACTTCGCTCCTTTGGGAGCATTTTGGTTTTCAGCCAAAGGAAAAGGGGGAGTCTGACAATTTAAATAATGCTATTTGTAAAATCTGCGGCAAAACGGTTCAAGTAAAACGTGGAAACACACCGAATTTAAGGGCTCATCTAGCTAGCTACCACCCAGCTGTTACGGAGCGGCTACCGCCGCCTCCTGCCACACAGAGTGGTGGGGCGGCTCATGACGGTGCCAGCCGACAGCTTGGAGTCGGCGAAGCCTTTGCTCGAGTCGCTAAGTACAGCAGAGACAGTGACGGACATAAACAGCCGCTGTTACACGGTACCGGGTTGAAGAAATGCTGCCATTTTCCACTGTGGAGAAACCTGCATTCTGGTCGCTCCTCCGAGCGCACCGTCCCAGAGGGTTTTCAGTGTCGCTGGAAATGTTGTCACCCCTCTCAGATCCTCTCAAACAGCATCAGGTTAACATGCTGGTTTTCCGTTAATGCCGCATATTGCGATATTTAGCCTCCTTGAATAATCGCAGGGGGAATTCCTCAACCGTGACAGCCCTGCTGAACACATGAGAATTCATACTTGTGAGAAGCCTTTCATATGCCTGTCCTGTGGAAAAAGCTTCACTCAGAAATGCAATCTTAATGCACACAACAGAATTCATTCCCCATGATCCTCTCTGCTGTTTTCACTAGGGCTGCAACTAACGATTATTTTAAAAATCGATGAATCGCCCGATTTTTTTTTCCTGATTAATCGATGAATCGGACAAAAAGTATTTTTTTATATTAACCTCTTTATTCCAAAATAAACATTTTAGACAGAACAAACAAGCACACAAGTGCAGGTTGCTCATTAACTGTACTGGTGCAATATGAAAAATAAATGTTTGTGTTAAAACTACGCAAACTTACATGAGAAATGTGGCTGTACATCCACAAAATATAGGCTACTTTGTTTCATAAAGTGCCTAAAAAGACATTTTTGTTTTTAAAAGCCCCTAAGGGGTTCAAACAATAGGTCCCCCCATTTCAACAAATGAGTTTTTTTTAGACTAGAAGAGTTCTGCCTTTTAAGATAGGAAAGTATAGCAGTTAAAGTTGCTACTTGAGAAAATACTGAACCATAGAGATAAAAATAGCCCTGTGATTCAAATTATAAATTGTATTTGGAATAAAAATTAGAGAACTAGGGGTGCTAAAAAACACATCCTCCAAAGACCGATATTTACATGGAAATGTGGTAATAATTAATTGACATATTACTGATCTTGCTGGATTTTATTCTGCTTTACTTCCATAAATTGCAGGATCTTCTTTACTTTATCTTTGCCTGAAGATTTAAACTTTAAAAGCCTTGCCCTCATAATTTGCAAGTTAATTTATTTATAAAGAAAATATAAACGCTGCTTAAGCTAATTCAAATGAAATTAAAAGTAAAATCACTGTCTGTAACCTAGTAACAAGGTAAGGAAAGCATCAGATGAGCTACCTGAAAAACAAACATGGTCGCTCACCCTGCTGATCAGCTCTATTCACAGCCATCGAAGGCTCCAGCATGTTTTCTTTTCAGGTGCTGCATCATAACAGTGGTGCTTCCGTGCCATGTTCATTTGTTTTTACAAAAGTTGCATGTTATGACTTTTTTTCGCTTTACAAAGCGCAGGATATTTTAATTATTGTGATCAATTTACGCCGTCAATCCCGGCGCATGTGCGCTTCATTTGCAATCCTGCGGCTCTGACTGCAGCGCTGAGAGGGACTCATGCGAGAGCGCCGCGGGAGAATAGGGTTGGGATGGGGGAGTCGCCCCACGGCAATGACTACGGCGGCGGATGACGCTTTAATCGCGCGACACAACTAATCAATGATGAAATTCGTTGCCAACGCTTTTAAAAGTCGATTTTTATCGATTTTATCGATTCATTGTTGCAGCCCTAGTTCTCACCTTCTTCCAGTCTGAGGCGCTGCAGCCTCCACACCACACAGTGAGACAGCTGGTCAGAACGCTCTCTATGGTGCTTCTGTAGAAGGTGGTGAGGATGGGTGGGGGCAGGTGGGCTCTCCTCATCCTCTGCAGGAAGAACATGCGCTTCTGTGCCCTTTTGACCAGTGAGGTGGTGTTTACATTCCAGGTGAGGGTGTCTGTGATGTGCACCCCCAGGAATTTGGTGCTGTTGACCATCTCTACAGCTGAGCTGTCGATGACCAGTGGAGCGTGGTTAGGACGGTTCTTCCTGAAGTCAAAGATGATCTCCTTGGTCTTCTCCACGTTCACGATCAGGCTGTTATCTTTGCACCAGTCCACCAGCTGCTCCACCTCCTCTCTGTAGTGCAGGTCGTTGTCGTCTCTGATGAGGCCCACCACCGTGGTGTCGTCTGCAAACTTCACCATGTGATTGGTGGTGAACCTGGGGACGCAGTCATGTGTCAGCAGGGGGCTCAGGACGCAGCCCTGAGGGGAGCCTGTGCTTAGACTGATGACATCAGAGGTGTTCTGTCCGACCCGGGCTGACTGAGGTCTGTTGGTGAGGAAGTCTAGCAGCCAATAGCAGACCATTTGCCCATAAACAGCAATAGAAATGCAGCAGGTGCTCTGCTGACTTAATGGCACCTTGTGGCAGCTGCATGCCACTGCAGCTCCCAAAGGTTCCAGAGGACCTGCCATTAGTTATGGCAGCGGGACTGCTGGCATTGTAATTTTGGGTGTGATAGATTAACTGGTTGTTGCAGCTGGAAACCGCTGATGTTTCTTAAAGACAGGTGGATGCATCCATGCCACCACCTGTACTTACAATGTAATGAACCCGTTTACAGAATATCACAAATCCAAGCTCCCTGATATATTTCTGTGTCCACTGAGGATGAATGTGTTTGAATCACTAACTTGGATCTCATGTTGGGAAGGTTAATGCTGATCAGACCCAGATCAGCGAGCGACACAGAAATCACCTTAACATTACACAGGGATTAAAATATTTCCGTCTCCAAGCAATTTCTCGTCGGTAAAAAAACAATCACTCAAAAATAAATTGATGGTAAATAAAAAAAAAAGGCAATTGAAATCCCTCTTTCACTTGTCAGCCAATGGTAACAAAGGAATGTCCTGAAACCAACAGTATAAGCCAATCAAAAGAAGAAGGGGGAGGGTCTTAGGAAAGCATGTACCTCCTCCTCTCGTTTCTTGCTCAAGTCGCCAGATAAATAGCGTTTTAATGTTCTCTAAATGCCAGACTGAATTTCATCTACCTATTAACCAGTTAAGGACAACGCTTAGAAGCAAAACTGGGTATCAAAAGAAATTTGGTACATGCAGGTGGTAGATATAGATGCACTTTTGCCATCTTCTGGCCATTTTTTGGTAATGAATTTTTAAAAGTCAACTTTACTCTTCAACCAGTCATGCAATCTCTGATCCCATGCCCGCACACACCCCTGGCATGGCTTGAAAATACACACACGCATATATATTAGGGATGGAACAGCTTATGAAAACCGTGCGAACCGTTCGGTTCAACTGTCTCAGTTCGATATGCGTGTGTTTCGTTCGGTTCATGCGCTGATCCTTTTTCCCATAGGCGAAGCGTGTACACTTCAGAGCAGCAGGTGGCGGTACTGCGACCAAAGCCAACCACCAGTAGTAAACAAGAAGAAGAAGCAAAGCAGCGTAGCCGGGAGCATAAAAAAATCAGTTGTTGTGGAGAATTGTGTGGGTATGGTGAGTGGGAAAGAACAGGAGTTGGAAGTAGGGTTGCCAGATGTCCGGCTTTAGGGCAGACAGTCTGGATTTTCATTGCACTGTCCGGCGTCCGGCGCTACATGCAGCCTGACGTGTATTTGTCCTCCTTTACCCCCAGATTCCACATACTCCGTCAGCGCTCCGCTCACGTACGTCATGCAGAGTACTTGTCTGTCATGTAAATCAATGAGAGCTGTTCCACATCCTCCGCTCGTCACCGCCCACGTACGTCTTCTCCATCCTTCACCATCAAAATACGGAGCTGAGCTATTTTTTGCTCCCCTCCGGTCCGTCCAGATCAAGACCTGCTATTGCAATCACACCAAACAGAAAAAAGAATGTAGAGAAGACCCTGTTTGTCAAATTAAATTACCGTATTTTCACGACCTTAAGGCGCACCGTACTAAAAGGCGCACTCTCAGTTATGTGTGCCATTTCTGTATTTAACACACACATAAGGCGCACCGGACTATAGGGCGCGTTTTTTATATACCGGTACATGTCCTCTACTACCTTTAAATACCTCTACTGCGCATTTAAAAATACAGCGGGGGCAAAACTGAGTATGACTGTGCTTTATTCATGTATTTATCACAAAGTATTAATCAAACCTGGCAGCTGGCTGTGAGACAGACACATCGCAGATGACACAGCGCTGTGATCACTCCTAAATTAACTTAAAATCCTGAAACCTGCCGACGGAATATGTTTGCTTTTATTACCGGTATCCTGGTGCCTGCAGTTTAAATTATTTAGATGAAAAACACCTGCCAGCAGCCGCGGTGAACCTGGAGGCTACCCAGCCTAGAGGCTGCTGTTGAAGGGATTTCTACTGTCGGTGTACCACTGGTATGTGGGGGTCTGAGCGCCTCCGACAGAAATAGATAATCTGGATGAACTGACTGCAATTATGAAGTTTTCAGGTGGACTTTCTCACTTAAAAACATATTAAAACTACTTTATTCCCACTGATCACAGCAAATATAGCTGCAAGATTTAGATTATTTAGATGAAAAAACACCTGCCAGCAGCCGCGGTGAAGAGGAGGAGACCCGCCCAGAGGCTGCTGTTGAATTAAGTTTTCAGGTAGAAAAATAGAGCGGGAGCAAAACTGAGTATGATTGTGCTTTATTCATGTATTTATTACAAAGTATTAATCAAACCCATCGAAGTCATCATCCTCTGTTTCTGAATTAAACAGCTGCGCTAAATCAGACATGCCAATTTCCCCTTCTTCGCTGTCAGTCACTTTCCGTGCAGCGCAGCTCCTCAGAAATAATGCCGGCTTTTGCAAAAGCTTGAAGAACAGAGCCAGCAGACACATTGAGCATTTATTTATTTCTGTATTTATTTTTAAATATGGCAGAGTCGGTCCTTCATAAGTCCAAGCATCTACAATCCATCCGCAAACTGTGGCGTAACTTGCCCGGCGCTGCCTTCCACTTATCCTGAAACTGTGGTCTCCGTCGGTCGTCCATCGCTCCCACGCCGCTCGCAGCCTTACTTTGAACGGCCGCTTCACATCGATGTCGGGCGGTTGAAGTTCCTTTGTCAGACCCCCCGGGATAACGGCGAGCACAGCGTTCATTGATTCACCTTTTTTTTTACATCAGCAGTGAGATGGGCACGCAGCGATGGTGATGCGTGGAAAAAAACACCTGGTCTCCTCACATAGGCTACACCTCCCTCAGCCACGCTTTCATCATCTCCTCATCCATCCAGCCTTTTTCATTTAATATCATATGTCATCAGAGCGCTGTGTCTGTCTCGCTGTCAGCTCCCAGATCAGCTTCTCTGATTGGTTGATGCGGCGTGTCCAGCAGCAAAACTTCAATTTTTCCATCTCGAGCAACAGCAGCGCGTTGGCGGTGCGTCAGATGCTTAAACGCTCCCGACGTGCTGCACCTGCGGCTCAAAACGTGCTGCGGGACCTTTTGCTGCACCTATACGCGCGTCAACCATTGACTTTGCATGTAAACTCGCTGCTTCTGCTGCACCTGCTGGGTCCGGTTCACACCGATGTCGAGTGGTTGAACAGCGAGCACAGGGTTAATTTGTTTCCCCATGTTTTTCACATCAGCTGTGAGATGGGCACGCATGGAGTCACAGATTAATGGTGATGGTGATGAGTGGAAAAAAAACACCTGGTGTCCTTACAATCAGCCACTCTTTCATCATCTCCTCAATGAGGTGGCCTCAAAAGTTGTAGTTACAACACACATAGGGCGCACCGCACATTTTTAGGGGAAAAAAAGACGTTTAAGTGCGCCTTATAGTCATGAAAATACGGTATAGTAAAAACAGATCGGTAACTAGAAATTAGAGCATAGTTCGTATATATTCCCAAAAACTAAGAGCAATTAATTAAATAATTGGATGCAGACTATTGTTGCTTCAACAGACCAGGAAGAAGTTGTGAGATTCTAGAGCGCATCTCACAACTTTAAAAGAAAATTCTTATTGCAGGAATGGATGAAGAGATGATGAGTTTGGAAGCAGAGAACAAACAGAGTTCATACAAACTATGTATGATCCTAGTTATCCCTGTTACAAAAATCCACAACAGAAAGAAAATATTTGGGCAGAAACTGAACATCTGCTGGATGATGATGGGGATTTTTTTAAATATGTCATATTAAAATAAACGTTCACAGGGTTTATACAGGAATGAGGAACTATAATTTAATGCTCTTTAAATGCTATTAGAAATAATTTTAATGCCATCAACAAGTATCATGTACACAAGGTATTAGTTTACATGAAAAAAGGAGCTGTAAGCACAGTTCCATGACTCAAGTTTGTATTTTTAAATATATATATATATATATATATATATATTAGGGCTGGGCGATAATTCAATAGCGATATATATTGATCGATAGACGTGTGGCGCAATAGAAAAAAAGAGTGTCGATAAAAGTTTGATTAAAAAAAACGCAGTTTTCCTTCCTTCTCATTGTAGCCTAGCATGTAGGTTTAAGCTAGTCACTACTTCCTCCCAACCAATCACAATCGCGGACCCAGGCACGCCGTGACAAAGCGCCGCCCTCTCAAACCACAACACAGAGCACATGAAGATGTTGCAGCAAGGAGAGGCGGAGGAAACTGTTCCAAAGAAGGGTTTTTGTAGTTTGCTAGTTTGGCAGTATTTTGGTCATGGCAAGTCGGACAAAAAACAAACCACAGTCATCTGTAAAATGTGTCGGGAACCAGTGAAAACCAGTCTGATAACACAACCAACTTTTTTTTTTATTATTCTCTCAGCCGCTCACACCCTCAGGAGTACGAGCTGTGTAGGCCCCGGCGCGGCTCTCCTCCGAGGAATCTTCGGGAATTTCGGGAAAATATATATATATATATTTTCAGTTCTGGACAGTTTCCCACGTAGTTCTAACAATTGAGAGAAAAATGCTGAGGGGCCAGCAAATTCAAAGTAATAACTCCGGTTAAAGCAGGAAGCTAATGTTATGCCAATATGCCATGATCATACTTTTTGGACATTGGGAAGCAGTGTCCATATTTCATCCTGATAGGATGACCAGAGAAGAATACGCAGCTTTGGTGAATAACAGCTGGGGGACTTCAGCAGCCCCCCCTTTTTCAGCCAAAGCAGCCACATGGAAGTCACAGAGGTGTGACCAACCACTACCCCCCTCTGTGAGGGCAGAACAAAACCACAGAGCACACAGGACTCTTTTTCTCTTTTGCCTCTTCTCCTCTTCACTTTTTCTCCCTCGTCTGATCCAGCCTGCTTCTGCTCCTGCTCTCAAAGCTGGGGCCCACTGTGGCCCACAGTGGAGATGCAGGCCCCAGGGAAACCAGATCCCCAGAACCATCAAGGATGAGTCAGAACTCTTCAGAACCTAACTGCTGCAAACAGAACCTTTGCAACACATTTCTCTTGAGTTTCAGAACTTACAGAGCCAAACTGGATGAAGACCATGCCCTGCTGTGAGACTGAGACAATGAGTCCCTGACTGCAGAGCTGCAAAACTGGATGAAACTCAAGCTTTCCAAACGGACATGGAAAAAGGTTTGCAGGTCTGGCATGATTAGGGACAGAACAAGCAATGTGTCTTTTGATGATGCTAATCATATCGTGTGTTTACTGCTCAGTAAAGACAACGCTAATTGATGCTAAAGAATGGACTGCATGCTACGCTATGCTACAGGAATATGTGTTGAGCAGTTGCTAAAGCTTAGACAAGCTTTATTCACTAAGGATTTAAACACTGATATAACATTCGTGTTCACGTGTTCCTCAAATGCTCATTACATTTCCATTACCAAGTATGACCAAGAGTCATTTAGTGGAAGCCTGATGTCTATTCGCTGCTAGCTATTTCAAAGAGGGCAAAGAATCATTTAACTAAAGGTTTTTGGTTCTTGATTAAGCAAATCATTCAATAAGACATTATTTGGCCAAATAATGTTTTATTCACCTCATGGATTTGCATTGTGAATTGGTCTGAAAACATTCCAATTTCTTTAAAATTAGTGAAAAGCTAATTTGATCATATCCCAAATTCTTCCAGATAAACTTTGGTTTCAAACACAAAATCCATCTTAAACTGTAATATGTTTTTCAACCGTTTTCCCCTTCCTCTTTGTACATAGTAGTTAGTTTAGTTTAGTTGAGTTTTACTAGTCTTAGTTGAGAATGTTAAACTGAAATACGTTTGACGTGGAGCTGAATGAATTTTGTTAATAAAATCTTATATTTTGAACAGAAGTTGTGGTGAATTTATTCCATGTATGTGCAGAAATAACTGTTTGACCATGATTAGTGCTCGAATCACTCTTTCATCTATTGTTCTAACACACAGTTAGTAGGACTGTGTGTCATAAACAGTATATAACAGCTGAAATAATATCTGATTAAATAAGATATTTTACCACCCCTACAGGGGAGGGCAATAAACATCTTAAAGTATCAGAAACATAAATTCCCAGCGGGCTGGGAATAGAATTTAAGTATAGAATCACAACACTAAGCTGAACCATAACGAGGTGCCAGCAGCACCTCTAGAAGAATAGGGGTGAGAAAAAATACCCCATAGAAATGCTAGGCTAAAGGGTGAGTTGATTTGGGTTTTTGTTCTTGTTGAGAGGAGTTTACATGGTAGCCTACTCCTACAATCTTTTAATTACCACAAGCTGGTGGTGTACTATTCCCACCCAAATAGGGTATTCTATTTATTTATTTGTTATATTTATTTTGGTCACTTTAGTCCAGTGGTTCTCAAACTTTTTCTGTCATTCCCCACTTTGGACAAGGGGGAATTTTCAAGCCCCGCCCCAACACAATGCTAATGAAATATGAAACAATCTTAAAATGTTCCAATTTTTTTGAAGTAACAAGTAGTATCTAAATACAAACTATCTACATCAAATAACAGCAAGCTCAAAAATAAAGAAAATAAAAATGCAGCTGTGTCAAAATTTGTATCAAGCTCAAAGATAGAAAAAATTAAAGTGCCACTCTGCAATCTGTTAATAAAAGAAAAGAAGTGAAATCCATCTGGCAATACAGGTCTATTTATCCCTGCATTAGTGGCTGCAATGAGCCTGTTTTGCATTGCACAGTTTCTCAAAACGGGGTTGCAGGCTTGATACTGCCACTCTCAAGTCATGCTTTGTTTTCAGTGAAGCAACAGCTGAAAAGCCCATCTCACAGAGATATGATGTGGCAAAGGGAAGAAGAATGCACACAGCTCTCTGCCCGATGAGTGGATACTCCCTCTCCACTCCAAACCAGAAACATGAACATGTGGCTGCGTGAATCAAACGCCGTTATTCATTTAAGATAAAATATTTCAAATTCAGTTATTTATGATCAACCTGCGCCGTCAATCCCGGCGCATGTGCGCTTTATTTGCAGTCTGGACGCTGAGGGTAAACATGCTGTGTCCCTTACTGCAGCGCTGAGAGGGACTCCTGCGATAGCGGGGGAGAACGGGGTTGGGAGGGAGGAGGCGCCGCACGGCAGCACCTGCCGCTGGAGGACAAGAAAAGGAACGATACGTGCTTTTAAGAGTCTCCAAAAGTCGCTAGATTTGTTGCTAGTCGCTTTTTTGAAAAAGAGTCGCTGGAGGGGTCTGAAATATAGCGACAAAGTCGCTGAGTTGGCAACACTGGGGCGAGAAAGTTTATTCCGTTACAAATAATATGCCGACGTCACGTCAATCATTATTTCCAGTAATATCATCAGTTCCAGGTGAAATTTTTCTCATATCTAATGTTCTTTTAATTAGACTGCATGTAGGCTAGTAATGATTACTTTGTGGGTTTGATTGGTCTAAAAAGCGGCAACATACAGCTATAAGGACAGTTTGCATTTATAGTCACACACACACACACACACCGGAACTTGGCGCGCCCCACCTGTCACGTCTCAATTCCCCACCAGTGGGTCGCGCCACACACTTTGAGAACCGCGGCTTTAGTCTATTCGTTGTCAGTATTTAATAACATAACTCAGGTCTCTTAAGTTATTTTTCTTTAAAACAATTCTGTTATGGTTAAAAAAGTTGGTTAAATAAATATTTAATTGGAAGTCTGTGTTTGTGTTCTTTATTTAAATTAAATCATTTAGCAATATCATAAAAAGTCCAGGCAGAGCTGCACATAAAATATGGTTTCAAATCTTGTCAATAATTATCGATATCGATCAATACGCATTTTTTTTTATCGATAAGCTTTTTTACTATATCGCCCAGCCCTAATAAAAAAAAAAAAAAAAAAAAAAAATACATATATATAGATATATATATATATATAGATATATATATATATAGATAGATAGATAGATAGATAACACGGTGAAAAAATTGTCACTTTTAAAACACCACAATGTAGGGTTGTCAAAAATATCGATTCTCAAAAAAGTATCGATACTGAAATGTTGTATCCGGATACAATACTCGTTTCTAAAAGTATCGATACAGTGCTACCACCAGTGGCATCTAAGCAGTCATTCATTTAAAGTGCAGAATAGTGAAAAATGCACTTTCTGAACACTGTGTGATTGAATGATTCTGTGCACTTTTCAGTTTCAGACTGTTTTTATGTAACAGGTGCAGCTGCTGAGAATTATTTTTGTTTCTTAACCGGTTTGGCTAATGTCATTGCTATGTGTCCAAAGCATAGCCAAGGAAGGAACACTTAATATTAATTCTATAAGTTTTTTATCAAGCTTGCTTCATATTGTGCACAGCATACAACATTTATTGTATTTATTTATTGTATGTTATTTATTAATGAAATTATTTCTGTAGAATTTAGGAGTCTTTATTTTTATCCTTGTGGTATCGAAAATGGTATCGAGTATTGAATATTTTTCTTAGTATCGGTATCGAGTTGAAAAGTTTAGTATCCTGACAACCCTACCACAATGTATTAAATAAATACAAATGCTGGGAACCAATTCTTTTTTTACAGTTCTTTAATATTTTGTTCTATTCAGCTACACACGCATCCTCTTTAAACTACTAAGAATTGTGCTATAAATGTGACTTTACCCGATTCTTATGTACACCTTAGTAATTTATTGATATGCCGCACAATGTCCTCCTTTTTGGTGCTATAGAAATGGCCACCCTACACTGTTAAAAAAGTAAATGGCAATTGTTGTTCTAACACACAATTGTATTGTAATCCGACTCAGAAATATAAATTTGACATCTAACAAATAAATACACGTTTGCCCAACTCAAATTCTCAGAAGTTGGTTTAACAAGGAGTTTTAAATCGCCTATACAAGATTTTTTGAGTTCCCTCAACTGTAAACTCATGGGCATGCGCACTGCTTATGTTCATGGACACGCCCACTACGGTACGGGGTTTCCTATCCCTTTCTTCAAGTGCACAGCCTTTTTCCCTCGTGTTTGAGAAGATTGGCGGACATTGTGCTTTTATGCATCTGGAGAACCACGGAGGAACGACCCTGGGACCTTACCAGTTTTCTGAATCTTTTCTTTTCCCGGTGAGTGCTGCAAAGTACAGACAGTTAGCGGTTAGCTCCGTGAGTTAGCATTCCCTCGTGGTGTATTGCCACCGAGTTGAAGCATGAGTTCACATGTTTTTCACGTTCTGACGAAAGGAAAAGCCGCGCATGTGCGTGTGTATTGCGCGCGTGCGTGTTTTATACCGCGCATGTGCGCGTGCGTGTTTATGTCGCGCATGTGCGGGTGAGTGTTTATGCGTAGAGAAAAGAGTGTGCCTGTTATTTTCATTGTACAAATGAAAAGAGACATTAAGTTGAGTGTAATAAGTTATGAAATTTCTAAATTGTTTTATGTAGTGCAGTGTTGTTGCACTCAGGCACAGAATATTACAAGACTACATTATTTTACTTTCTTAATCCGATGTGTGTATTTACTGTTTAACTGTAATTGGTTTTATAATCATTTACTTGTGGATTTTTTGCTTTCATGATTTTATTTGCTTTACAAGAAAAACAGTGACATTAACATTTTATATGTTAACCCTGTAATGCAGCAGTTCATTTGTAATGAGTTAGAAAAGTTACATTACACACTGAAATTTATCATACTTGGAGAGATATAAACTGTACAGTTAAGAACAAGAAGTGAATGGATTTAACTAAGCCCTGTTGTGCTATGCAGGCAGGGTTTTTTGGATACCCTGGATTCTGGATTCTCTCCTTAAATGGAGATGGCGAGCCAACCGTGTGAACATCTGGATTTGGACTGAAGAGAAGGATTTGGACTAAAGGGGACTTTCTTTTCTTGCATTCATCGTCCTGTCGGAGTGGTAGGATTAAAAAGAAACAGGCTACTCAGAGATAAAAAGGGAAAAACCTTTTTCTTTTTCCGTTGGGAAACAAGACATTTTATTTCATTTTTTTTTTAAAGGGTGCACCCAATTTAAAGAGACTACAATTGAAAAAACAAACTGAAGGCCGGCCAAATTTGTAAAACTGTTATTTTTTCATATATGTTAATACACTTACTTCACAAAAAATTATCTGTGTGTTTTCCTCTTACACTGAAAAAAAAATAGAGGTTGACAGAACTTACATTTTCTAGGCAACGTGATGCATTTGGTTTTTTGAGTTTTCCTTACTTAAATTCACTGTGGTTGAGATTACAAAGATTTTTGAGTTCTGCCAACTTAGGTTTTTGGAGTGTTACATAGAAATTTTGAGTTCTACCAACTTAGGTTTTTGAGTTTCACCTTTAAGTTCTGAGTTCTATCAACTTTGTTTTATGAGTTTGACATATAGATTTTGAGTTCTACAAACTCAAATTTTGTAGTGTTATCTGTAAGTTGAGTTCTATCAACTCAGTTTTTTTAGTCCTACCAATCGTCTTCACTACCCATCATTCAACACCCAAAAATTATGTTAATACAACATTTTTATTGCTTCAAGTCAAACATTGCATCAATAGATACAGTATAAAACCATGTTCAACAACATAATCTTAACTGCACAGAGCAAAGTAACCTGGCACTGGACCAGAATGTTCTAGATTTGTAAGAGGGAGTGATGATGATGGAAAAAAAACAATAAGACACCGATTGAGTAGTTGGAAGACGCGCCAGCAGCACTTTATAGGTCTGCTGTATGGGACCACTTTGCATTTAGAGTGACCTACGATGACGGCGGAAAGAAAGTTGTGGATAAAAGTGCAACAGTGTGCAAGCATTGTGCAACACGCGTTGTACTTTACAAGACATAATAGATTTTCCTAACAATCAACATATACCAAACCGAGAACCGTGGATTTTGTGAACCGTTCCACCCCTAATGTCCTTGTGCCAAGTGCAATTATAGACATCCTTGTGCTTGAAAACAGTGTTCATGACAGATAATCTGTGCCTTTTTAACTGCTCTTTTTCTAACCGGTCACACGGTGGAATTTATGCTCCCTAAAAACATAGCCTCTGTTATCATTCAATTCAGTTTATTTATACGGCGCCAATTCACAACTCATGTCATCTTAACCACTTTATGGAGACAATTCAGTCAGATTGGTTTCAAGTTTTTTATCTAAAGAAATCCAGCTAATTACATCGACTCATTGACTCAAAGCCATTCCCTCACGCCAAGCATGCTTGTAGTGACAGTAGAGAGGAAAACTCCCTTTTAACAGGAGGAAACCTCCAGCAGAACTGGCCGGGACTGGTCTCGCTGTCCGAGGAGGTAAATAATGGCCGGTCTCTAATACAGGCCGGGGCTATAAACGTTTTTTCTGGGCATACCTCAACATTATACTTGTGGTAGTAAGTAACATACAAGTACCACAGCCCTGCGCAGCTGGACGACAGGCCCTGACTGCTGCCCGTCTGCGCGAGGAAGAAAACAGACACGCAGCAGAACATGAGGAGGAGCGCGAGTGATGAGGAGATTAAAAGGAGAGATGAAGAGGAGGAGGAAACTGAGGAGGAGGATTAAACAGAATTGGAGGATTTTTTTTTCTTTTTTACTTCAAACCAAGCGAGACATGGTAACTGTACTTTTTCAATAAATGAACCTAGTGTTTTATAGGTTCAAATAGACACAAAATCTCATTTTTATTCATTCCACTGGTAGTCTGTTTAGCTCAAATAGCAATAGAAGCCTGTCTCTAATTCTGGCCTCTTTCCAATAAAGGCCTGGACCGCGATGCACTTGAGTGAAATAAAGGCCCGGGCCTATATTAGAGGATTTACGGTAATACAATAAATATCATATATAATATAATTATTATTATATTATAATATCATAATAAAATGTTTAATATTCATATAATAATTCTTCATCATCCATCCATCTATCCATTATTTGACAGGCTTGTCCCAATTGTGGTCGCGAGGGGTGCTGGTGCCTATCTCCAGCAGTCAATGGGTGAGAGGCGGGGTACACCCTGGACAGGTCGCCAGTCCGTCGCAGGGCAACACAGAAACACACAGGACAAGCAACCATTCACACACACACTCACAAGAGGAATTTAAACAAGCCAATTAACCTAAAAGGCATGTGTTTGGACTGTGGAAGGAAGTCGGAGTACCCGGAGAGAACCCATGCATGCTCATGGAGAACATGCAAACTCCATGCAGAAAGACCCCGGGCCGGGAATCGAACCCAGAACAACCGCGCCACCGAGCAGCCCCTTATTCTTCATCATTCTTTGGTGAATTAAGGTGTCCCATTTTCTCTATTCAGGGAATTTCTTTAGTATGGGAAGTTCATATCATTATTAATAAACTTTGATTCTTCCTTGAAATTTGGCATTTCACACTATCTGTACTTACATTTTTTAATGAGTAAAAATATCACCATGAAAAACAAAATATGACAAACATTTTATTTTAAATAATTTACTGAGTTACATCCGTCACAGTACAGTAACGAGACGGAATAGTTTTAAATGGTATCAAATGTAGTGCAGAAACGTCTTTCATAGTTTACTTTTATTGCTAAAGTCTGTTTAGAATTTGCAAATGTTCATGAGGAATGCAAAATGACGCCGTTGATGAGGAGCAGAAAGGTAAATAAGACACATCTGCTGCTCGTTACTTTGCCTCTGCTGGGCTAAATGAGGGGATTGAGCCTGTCGATTCAGGTGTGTTAGAGAAGAGATGCATCTAAAAGTTACAGGATGGAAGCTCTTGAGGACTGGACTTGAGCCTCCCTGTGTTAGAGTGGACGGTACCAGGTTTATTTGAGTAAACTGGAAGTATCCTCTGTCTCCACTCTTTTGGGAGCCAATCACGTTTTATTTTCTGATTTGTTGTTGGTATTGTGTGCATACAATAAAGTAAAATCATTTACTTTAAAAACAAACATTTCATGTCCTCTTGACGAGGATCTTATTAAGGAAAGATCTCCATTGTTGTGATTCTATAGTTAAATTCTATTCCCAGCCCGCTGGGAATTTATGTTTCTGATACTTTAAGATGTTTATTGCCCTCCCCTGTAGGGGTGGTAAAATATCTTATTTAATCAGATATTATTTCAGCTGTTATATACTGTTTATGACACACAGTCCTACTAACTGTGTGTTAGAACAATAAATGAAAGAGTGATTCGAGCACTAATCATGGTCAAACAGTTATTTCTGCACATACATGGAATAAATTCACCACAACTTCTGTTCAAAATATAAGATTTTATTAACAAAAATCATTCAGCTCCAAGTCAAATGTATTTCAGTTTAACACTCTCAACTAAGACTAGTAAAACTCAACTAAACTAAACTAACTACTATGTACAAAGAGGAAGGGGAAAACGGTTGAAAAATATTACAGTTTAAGATCGATTCTGTGTTTGAAACCAAAGTTTATCTGGAAGAATTTGGAATGTGATCAAATTAGCTTTTCACTAATTTTAAAGAAATTTGAATGTTTTCAGACCAATTCACAATGCAAATCCATGAGGTGAATAAAACATTATTTGGCCAAATAATGTTTTATTAAATAATTTGCTTAATCAAGAACCAAAAACCTTTAGCTAAATGATTCTTTACCTTCTTTGAAATAGCTAGCAGTGAATAGACATCAGGATTCCACTAAATGACTCTTGGTCAGACTTGGTAATGGAAATGTAATGAGCATCTGAGGAACATATGAACACTAATGTTATATCAGTGTTTAAATCCTTAGTGAATAAAGCTTGTCTAAGCTTTAGCAACGGCTCAACACATATTCCTGTAGCATAGCATAGCATGCAGTCCATTCTTTAGCATCAATTAGCGTTGTCTTTACTCAGTAGTAAACAAATGATATGATTAGCATCATCAAAAGACACATTGCTTGTTCTGTCCCTAATCATGCCAGACCTGCAAACCTTTTTCCATGTCCATTTGGAAAGCTTGAGTTTCATCCAGTTTTGCAGCTCTGCAGTCAGGGAATCATTGTCTCAGTCTCACAGCAGGGGTCCCCTCAGTCTCACACCCAGGGCATGGTTCTCATCCAGTTTGGCTCTGTACGTTCTGAAACTCAAGAGAAATGTGTTGCAAAAGCTCTGTTTGCAGCAGTTAGGTTCTGAAGAGTTCTGACTCATCCTTGATGGTTTTGGGGATCTGGTTCCCCTGGGGCCCGCATCTCCACTGTGGGCCACAGTGGGCCCCAGCTTTGAGCGCAGGAGCAGAAGCAGGCTGGATCAGAAGAGGGAGAAAGAGAGAAGAGAGAGAATCCTGTGTGCTCTGTGGTTTTCTCTGTCCTCACAGAGGGGGGTTGGTGGTTGGTCACACCTCTGTGACTTCCATGTGACTGCTTTGGCTGAAAAAGGGGGTGCTGCAGAAGTCCCCCAGCTGTTATTCACCAAAGCTGCGTATTCTTCTCTGGTCATCCTATCAGGATGAAATATGGACACCGCTTCCCAATGTCCAAAAAGTATGATCATGGCATATGGCATAACACCATTAATTCGCAGAGAATCAGATATTTATAGGGAGAAGATTCTACAATTTTTTTATTTCTTTAATATGAGCGACATGTGAGCCTTTTTTTATATTAAATGAAGAACTACTAAAATTATTTTTAGATTACACATAAATGGATTCATCAATTCTGGGGTTTCAGTGAAACCAACCTACTGAGCCTACTAGCACGATCCGAAGCCATTCCATAGGACTGATAACCGCCAATAACGGCCATTTATTGGGATGATAACATCCAAAGCGGCTGCAAGCAGACACTTAGTATTTACTGTGAAATAGGAGACAGAATCCAACTTAGGAGGAACCCATGAGATGATGAACGGGTCCTACCTGTTAGGATAATGTTTTTAGACTTCATCTTCACCTGCTGAAGATCCTATTAGATCCTATTAGAAAGAATCCTATTATAGTGATCTATAAATGGAACAACAGAGAAGAGTGTTTAATAAATGTTAAAACGGCTGCCATACGGTACTCTATATAAACCTATGCATTAACTGGAGCAGCAATCTTCTCCCACACAATGTCCTTCTCCTTTGCAGATGTAGCGCTGTTTCTGTCTTTTAAACCCTTTTTCCAGTTTGTTTTTACATTTCTTCATTAAAATCTTTATTTCCAGTGGTGTGAAATTGAACCTTACTGTTGTCTGTCATCATGATGACTCAGCAAATTGGGGCTCCACTGATAATGGTTTTTCTTACTTGATATGCACATGTTCAGGTCACAGTGGACCTACTTACAGTTGATCAAACTAACTCACAGCAGCCTTATTGATATTGAGTTTTCAACTGCAGGCTAGATCAATTTAGAGTTGAGGGTTTAACTCTGAGCTTGTTTAAACCTGCTTTGCGAAATAGACCCCTGGCCAGTAGCAGCTGAGAAAACCATTTGACATTTTTTTTCTTTCGTTTTGTTGTTGTTTTTTTTTTTGCAAAATTGAAACTAACCTTTCTATGGGAAAACAGTGCTCTGGGACACAATGTGAGTAGAAGGCTTAATTTTATCCCTATGTTTTAAAAAAATAGCTCTCTTCTTTGGTATACATTCCACGAGGATCTAACTTATGAGGAACACCTGAGTGTCGATCATTTTTAGGAACTAAATAGAAATATTTCAAACTCATTATTTACACAGCAGCATTTTGATCAGGTGGAATTGTTTCCCAGTTTTTTTCTTAACTCTATTCAACAAGCAGTCTAATCAATAGAAACACAGATAGTGAGGATAGAACTCATCACCACTGTGGGGTCATTATTTAAACAAATTACAGGAAACCTATGGTTTTATGGCTGTTTGGAGAAATGGCTATTAAAAGGGGTCCCTATGTCCTCCAGCAGTCTAAGCCTATAGCAGCATAACTATAGAGATAGCTCAGGATAACCTGAGCCACTCTAACTATAAGCTTTATCTAAAAGGAAAATTTTAAGCTTAAAAGTAGACAGGGTGTCTGCCTCACTGACTACAAGTGGTAGTTGGTTCCACAGCAGAGGAGCCTGATAACTAAAAGATCTGCCTCGCATTCTACTTTTAGAAATTCTATGAGCCACTAGTAAACCTGCAGATTGAGAGCGAAGTGCTCTGTTAGGAACGTAAGGAACAATCATATCACTTATATCAGATGGATCCTGGTTAATTAGAGCTTTATATGTGATAAGGAGCATTTTAAATTCTTAACAGGAAGTAATGAAGAGAAGCTAGAATAGGAGAGATGTGGTGTCTGTTTTTAATTTTCATCAGGACTCTGACTGCAGCATTTTGGATCAACTAAAGGCTTTTTACTACAGTTTGTGGACTTCCTGACTGTAAAGAATTACAATAGTCCATCATTGACGTAACAATTTCATGGACTAGTTTCTCAGCATCACCCCTGGACAGGATATTTCTCTGAAGATAAAAGAAGGAAATTCTAGAAACCTCTATGATATGGGATTAAAATGGCAGCTCCTGCTCAACCTCTGACACATTGAGCTGGGGTATGTCTCTTCCAGGCAGAGGTGTACAGGAAGCGCTGCTGAGTTTAGGGTGTCTCATTACTTCCTCATTTGCCAGACAGTCACTGTGGTGTTAGATGTAAATGCTTTACTTTCCTTAATAATTGTTTGTGGGGAAATAAATTTAGGCCAGAATGAACTTCATATCTTCATGTTGCTTGATAGGATCCACTGGCTCCTCAACCTCAAGGAGAGAGTGTGGTGCTTTTATGTGAGGTGTCCTTTATTTAACCACCAATAGAACGCCTTTTTGCTGTGTTTGTCTTTCCAGACCGCCTGCAGGATTATGTTGGAAAAGAGGAGGATTTCTCTGACCAGCAGCTCTGTGGACAGCAGAGGAAATCCAGTTTGGACCAAGAGGAATCGGAACATCCGCAGATAAAAGAAGAGCATCAAAAGCCAGAACATCCCTGGATAAAAGAGGAAACCATGGAGCTCCCCATAAAAGAGCAGAGAGAGCAGCTTCTTCTGAAGCAAAAGATTAAAGATACAAGAGAGAAACCTTTCCCATGCTTGACATGTGGAGAAAACTTTCTTAAAAAGAAGCATTTAATGGTTCACATGAGAACTCACACAGGTCAGAAGTTTTATTGTATGTCCTGTGGAAAATCTTTCACAAAGAAATCTAGACTTAATACACATATGATAATTCACACAGGTAAGAAGCCTTTTTCCTGTACCATTTGTAACAAGAATTTCACTCGAAAAAGTGATTTGACTACTCACATGATAATTCACAAAGGTGAGAAGCCTTTTGAATGTCTGTCCTGTGGAAAAAGCTTCACTAAAAAATCTAATCTTTATAGACACATCAGAATTCACAGTGGTGAGAAGCCTTTTTCCTGTACCATTTGTAACAATACATTTACTCAAAAGAGTAATTTGACTTCTCACATGAGATTTCACACAGGTGTGAAACCTTTTGAATGTCTGTCCTGTGGAAGAAGCTTCATTACCAAATCTTATCTTGATAAACATATCAGAGTTCACACTGGTGAGAAACCTTTTGAATGTCTGTCCTGTGGAAAAAGCTTCACTAACAAATCTGATCTTGACAGACACATCAGAGTTCACACTGGTGAGAAGCCTTTTTCCTGTACCATTTGTAACAATAACTTTACTCAAAAGAGTCATTTGACTTCTCACGTGAGAATTCACACAGGTGTGAAACCTTTTGAATGTCTGTCCTGTGGAAAAAGCTTCACTAACAAATCTCATCTTGATAGACACATCAGAATTCACACAGGTGTGAAGCCTTTTGAATAAGTCACTGCAGTTAAATTCCACAGGAATGAAAAGTAGAGTTGTTTACCATGTTTGACTGGTGATAAAATCTCCATCTAGAAACTCCTTCACCTCATTACATTAGAAACTCACGGGTTAATGTCCTTTTTTTTTTTTAGGCAAGTTTTGAGAAAGCCATTAATCAACAACTCTGTATTAGGGTTGTCAAAAGTATTGATACTCAAACGTTGTATCCAGATACAATACTTATTTGGGTCAATGACGTATAAGGCCTTTGAGAGGCTCATTTTTAAAATACTTGAAATAATAATAAATTTGGCTATTTTCTAAACATTTGGAGTGTAGTCTACACATGCATGTGTGTGAAAACTTCAAACAAAGATATTTTAGTGCTTTTAAACTCAAATGAATCGGGCAACGACCTTAAAAAAGTCATTTGGGGCGACCTTAATTTATCTTAAAATTAATAGATTTCCTTTGCATAAGTTATATTTTAAGAAGTATCAGTAATTAATTTAACTGTTTAAGAAAGATATACTCATTTGTCCTTTCATTTATTGCAAATGATGTTAAATACATTTTTATCTATAATGGCAGTGTCAACTACATACAGCAATTACATTTTTTTTTTACTCATATAATCCATAAAACTGATTTAAAATGTGTAGATATAGTATCCACTTATTCATGTTATACCAAAGAATTATATTTCAACCAAAATGGACAGACATTATTTTTTGAATTTACTACAGAATTGAATATGGTTGGTTACCCCACATGACAAGTGGTCGCCCCACATAATGAAAAACAGCAGGAAATTAAGACTAATCAATGATTTTGATAGTTTAAACACATTTAATGAAATTTTATGAAGAATCGGCATATCCATTTCATTTGATACATTTCATAACATTAACAGTTTCCTCACTATTTCATTGGACACATAACCATCATATTAATATTTTCTATACTAATGCATGAAACGCTTAGACATAACATTGCACAGCATTTTCCTTTTTCATTTCATTAATCACTTAAACATACATTTGCATTTTTTTACGATTTCATTTAACACTTGAACATAACAGCATTCTTCAGACACATTGTAGGCATTTCTTTAACCCCAGCAATTTCTGAATGCTACCCACTCTTGGCAGGTCAACTTTGAGAAGCGTGAAGTTGCTGGCTCGGGTTCTGAAATGACAGCCTGAACATCTTTTCTAAAGTAGAACGTAACATCCAGAGTGTTTGGCCATAAGAACAAGTTCTTGTCATCAGACTGTCGCATACAGCTTATCTGGAGTTCCTCTTCCACAACCTTTAGGACCTGACCTACATATGGAAGCTCGTCGTAGGTTACTATCACAAACCTTCCACATAGATCTTGGACACTTTCTTCTTGCCTAGGTGGCTCAGGTGGAGAGCTTGAGGTGTCCTCAGGTTTCCCGGTTTGCTGTATGGTGGCTTTCAGGTCTACCATTTTTGGCTGGTAACAAGGGCATGGACTAATCTCTAAGCGCTTGCAGAAGCAAGATACTTCCCTGTGTGTTATCTTTGCAGGCTGTGATGACACAACTTGGTGTATCTTCATGGTGCCTTTTACAGCCTCCAAATTGCCAGGAATCAACTCGTCACATTTTTCAATGCTCTCACTTGTCACCCAATAGAGAGTGATACTTGAGCTTCTTTTTGTCAGCATCTCATAAAGAGCTTTTGGTGTCTGCAGCTCACCTCCTCTGTTAACATAGAGATCCGCTTCTCTCTTTATTGCCCCACCAATCCCATCTGGGGCCCCCTTTCCATGAGCTTTTTCAGAGTAATTCCAGGTCACATTTGTAAATCCTGAGAGGAAAGGCACAGTACTGAGCAAGTAAAAATTATTTTTATTTCGGTACTGTGTTATGTCGTGGATTTTCTTTCTTAACGACTTAAAAATTGAAACTAAGTTTTATGAAAATTCAAAGTTCTCAAAAGGCAGAAAAAGTCTTCAACCAAGAATGTAAAAAACAGGCAGAGGTCACGGATCTCCAAGTCCAGAGTGTTTTATTGCAAAACACAGCATTCACACTGAGCTGCTCTCCGGAGAAACAACTGACAATACAATGAAACAGCTTCCCTTTTATACATTTCAAGCTATGGGGCTCCTCCCCCAAGCTCCTCCTTTCTTTTTCATCATTTCACATGCATTTCTTCGGTTAAGTCTAATTAATTTTATTTTACCGGTGGAAAGCCCTTTTCAAAACACATTTTTTATATATTTAATCAACAAACACTTCATTACATGTCATGATTACTTTTTCTTATAAGTCATAATAACATATGCTGCTTTTTAATCATCAACCATTATTTTCTAGCTATTATTATGTCAAAATACAGTTTTCAGTTTAGTTTTTATTATTTTAAAACAATGTTTTCATTTAGTAATTATGATTGTAACATTTCACATAAAACTATTCAGTGATCTATGCTTGCAACATTTCACATTGAACTAGGGTGCTCAAAGTTTCAGTAAATCATTACATTAGTACTGCTCAGGGTGTGTGTGTGTGTTAAAACCTATAGCTCCACTTTCCAAACACATTTTGTTTAACTAAGCTGGGTACATCTGCGTCAATGTTCCTCCAACCGGCCTTATCTTGACTTTTCTGCTGCTTCTGAGGCCTAAATAACCTTGGCCATCTGCCCTTCTGTTGCTGTACTCGGAACATTAGTGATCCCAACCATCTGCTGTGCCCAAAATTCCATCTTTTCTTAGAA